>NC_056734.1:453923670-454223670 GCF_019279795.1 Protopterus annectens
AGATTGGTAGTTTGGGCAACTGAAAGAAGGAAGCCTTATCAAATACAGATCGCAAGTTGATGGCATTAATGAGGTCCCAATGAAGTATACAGGAATCTACATGTAGTGCAAACCTGAAGACCTTTCATTTGCAATTTTTAATCTTTGGGTGTTACAAGAAGAGTATAAAGTTAGTAAGAACAGGCAGTACTTAAGTTTGGGGAGTAGGGCATTATTTGCTATGGCAATTCTAGCTATTGGAGATAGCAAGTGTGAAACCTTATAACAGAGTTTATCAATGAAATTATCTATATAGTTTCATAGTTTCATAGTATAGTACTAGGCTATCTGCCCTGGGGCATTTGTAAGCCTAGCCATAGTGATGTGGCTTTTGCCACCCCATGAAGTGGTACAAAAATGTACAGAATAAATCTAGAATACTGTGCCTCTGTCTAGTAGTAACACAGTGAAGATCCCCTTATATAATAGAATTAGTTTACTGTGCCCCTGTCTAGCAGTGACACAGATGTGACCCCTGGGGTAAACTTACGATCTCCCATCCACTCATCAAGATTTCTCTTGAAGAGAGTCAGTGAGGGGCTCTGCCTAATACGAACTGGGATCCTGTTCCAAAGCATGGGAAGCCTCTGGGTTATGAATCTATCCCTCCAGCATGTCCTATTCATACTTGTGCCAAGGTTTAAGTCTTTAGCTCTCGTGGTCCTGATGGATTTAGATTTTTTGAGGTGGAGCATGTCCATCAGATCCTGATTGGACATGGCCTTGTACGTCAGGCAGAGATCACCTCTGAGCAGGTGGTATGCTACTGAATAGAGCTGAAGTTTCTTTAGTCTGGCAGAATAAGACATATGTTGGAGACCCTTGATCCTTTTGGTGAGGTACTTTTGTGGTCTCTCCAGCTGTTGCAAGTGCCGGGTGAGGTACATACCAAATGGGACATTGTACTCAATCATGGGTCTGATGAGGGAGGAATATAGGGGTACAATGACATCCTTGGATCTGGATGTGAAACCCTTCATGATGAGGTGTGCAAGGTAGAATGTTTTTCTAACCACTTTGGCAACGTGGGTGTCAAATGAGAGGTCACTGTCTACTTGGGTCCCTAGGTCTCTGATTACTTATTCCGTACTCAGTGGGTTGCTGTCTAAGTGATAATTTGTGGGTACTTTGTTTTTTCCAAAAGGGATGACTATACATTTTTTGGCATTTAGTTTAAGGCTGTGACTACGGCACCAGTTGTCCGTTCAGTGAGGCCTTTTGTAGGATGTGTGTATCTGCTGGTGTATCGACTATGGCGCCTAGTTTGCAGTCATCTGCGAACTTTGTCAGCCACAGCCCTCCCATGTTTGCTTTAACATCTGAGAAATAAATGTCGAACAAGAGGGGTCCCAGGACAGATCCCTGTGGGACACCACTTGTGACTGGCTTTGAGTCTGACATTGCTCCAGCGATTTTAACTTTATGGGTTCTGTCCTTTAGCCAGTTTGCAACCCATCCAGTGACATAAGGGTTTACTTTTAAGCTGTTTAGCTTATCTATGATGCCTGAGTGGGGTATTGTGTCGAAGGCCTTAGCCAAGTCCAGGTATGCTGTATGGACTGCTTTGCCCTCATCAATGGCTCTAGTGACTGTTTTGAAAAAGTCAACCAGGTTTAAAAGGCAGGATCTGCCCTTTACAAAGCTGAACTGGGTGGGGTCAAGCGTTTGTAGGTCCCCTATGTCTCCGTTTATGAGTTCCATAATGATTCTTTCCATAGCTTTGAAGACCAGGCTAGTCAAGCTTATTGGGCGGTAGTTTCCAGGGTCTGTAGAGGCACCCCCCTTGTGGGGTGGGACCACTGTTGCTGTACGCCAGTGTTCAGGTATATATCCCGAAGTAAGGCTAAGGTTAAATAGCATTTTTATGTGTGGGTTTAGCTCCTCTTGGAGTTCACGTAACACGCACCCCAGGATACCATCAGGTCCCATTGATGCTGTGTTTTTTGCTTTGTTTAGGGCGGTTCTCACTTGGACATCTGAGATGACAGGGAGATTACATTCAGCTGGGATAAGTATTTCTTCTTTTGGGGGTGAAGGAGGCGAGAAATTTGCACTGAACCTGTCAGCCAAGATGTTAGCAATATCTGTGGGTTCAGTGTATTTTTTGTTGTTGTGAACCAACTCTGAGCATATCTGAGGGTTTCCGCCCAGGTTTCTAACATAGCTGAAGAAGGCTTTGTGGTTATCTTTAGTGTCCTTAGCGATTTTTCTCTCTAAGTTTGCCTTGAATGTTTTTATGAGAGAATGTAGTTTTCTGCTAATGTTGATCAGAGATGTCTCCCCTTCATGGGATTTCGCTCTGACGTGCAGTAGCTTCCTTCTTTTGTTATACAGTTTGTTTATGGCTGAGGTCCACCAGACAGGACGCTTACATTTGGTGGAGAGGGACTTGGATTTGTTTGGGATTGCATGATCCATGCATTCTTGGAGATGTCCATAGAAAGCATTTGTGAAGGATTCGGCATTGTGGGATGTGGTATCCACTGGCACAGTGGGCTTAAAGGATACCATCTCAGTCTTAAGAAGAGTGAAGTCTGCTTTTGAGAAGTTTTTCACTGTGGTATTTTGTGCTGGGGGTGGAGGTGGGATATGTATATCCAGGGTGATTAGCTTGTGGTCAGATCTCAATAGTGAGTATACTTCCGGTGTGGAGCATTTTGTCCCCATGTTTGTGATGATCAGGTCTAGTATATTATCTCCCCTAGTGGGAGAGGTGACTAGTTGTTCCAGTGCATTTGAATTTATGAATTCCAGGAACCTTTGGGCTAGGGTATTAGGGCTAGAATAATGTACCCAATCTATGTTTGGGTAGTTGAAGTCTCCCAGTATGATGGTATTTTGTGATACATTCATATCCTCCAATGTCTTCAGGAAGGCTGAGTGGGGTTCCTGAGATTGGGAGGGTGGTCTGTAACATGCTACCAGTTGTATAGCAGTTTTGCCTATGGTTAGTTGCACCTGTAAGGTCTCTGATGCTTATGGGGTATGAATCTAAGGGAAGAATTAGGGGTTATGCTTAAGCATTTTTATTCAGACACATAAGTAACAGTGTTATTCGGAGTCTCTTTAAATAATATAGGTTATAGGTTTGCTAACTTATGAGGAGTGGAAAATCATATTAGATTAGTTTTCTATGGATAGATGAGAAATTTGGGTACTTACGTATTATCGCAACTGGATTTTTAATAGAATGACTGTCTGTTTTCCAATCATCTATTGTGTTGATAAATGTTGGCAACCTATGTTCTGAAGTGTGTGTGTGTCACTGAAGTGTGTGGTGCTTTTCTGAGTTTCCTGGTGGTTGACTAAAATCGCTGAACAGCTGGTGACAGGACGACTGCAACACATATGAGTTCTCCTCTTGCAGAAAGCAAGCCACATGGAAGTGGATGCCCCACAGCTAATGTTTAACACACCTCTTGACAGAGCGAACAGATTAATGTGGTTTTCCATATTGTGGGTATCTGTCATATGTGTAAAATCACTTTATTTCTGAAAGTCTGAAAGCCACCACACACATTAGTGGCTCAGGAAGAGGAATAATGGTCACATTTTGTCTTTCTCCGGGACATACTTTACTGCTCACAGCACCATGTTACAGGGATATGCTTTTAAAACCTGTTACTCTATGGGGTAACATACCCTCAAACTGCTATCAGAAACTTCTTGTAAACCATCTCTTCTTTCTGATTAATTTAGCAGAACTGCAGTAAAACTAATCCTTTCCACAGTACGAAAGCACCTAGCATCGTACGCTAACTCCCACAGTCCTTTCAGGCCAACATACATACACATGCAACCACTGTTTTTGCTGAATTCAATGCTAGATGTCTTTACAGCATGACACCCACAAATCCTAAAATTATAAGTATTAATCATTAAAAAAGCATTACCAGTATCCCAGCACACTTTGTTACAGTTTACCCTTCCCGAATACACTTCATTGATGTTATTTTAAGTAAACGTAAAAACGTATACCATATTACAAAAAAGAAGTTATGTCTTACCATAACATTCCATCTGTGTTGTTGATCTTTATTCAGTCATTGTGATGGGTTATCGGTTCTGTCCTCGGAACCGAGCCGGCCACATGCCAAACCTGCGTCAGCCAAAAACTCTCGAGCTAAGATGTTACCCAGCATGCCCCTCTCCCTGTTACCTCAAATCAAGTTTGCAAGTTGCAGAAAGAAGCAGAGACTACCTCTGGCCAAAATGACCTGCTGTTATAGGACAATGAGATCTACCAGAAACCTTCAGAAGGGGAAAGGAGGGTGGGAAGTACTGACTGAATGAAGATCAACAACACAGATGAAACGTTATGGTAATACATAACTTCTTTATCTGATGTTGTTAATCTTCGTTCAATCATTACTGATGGGATAGCATCCCCAGCTACCTTTATTCCTGGGAGGACCTCATTCCTGAGCACCACTGAACCAAATGAAGCTCTTCCTCTAGAGGCCAAATCCAATTTGTAATGAGTGATGAACGTATGAGGTCTGGCCCAAGTTGCAGCTGCACAGATGTCATTTAGAGAAACTCTAGCATGAAAGGCAGCAGAGGTTACTACTGACCTCGTAGAATGGGCCCTTACAGTTCGAGTTAAAGGGATGTTGCACTTTTTGTAAATAAATGTTACACAGTCTTTCAACCTTTTAGCCAATGTGACCTTAGAAACTGGACATCCTAATCTAGGTCCAGAAAGAGGCCAGAAATAACTGATCTGATTTGCGAGAAGTTCTCGTTCTGTCCAAATAAAAATGGATTTGTCTGTGCAATGTCTAGGGTATGTAGGCAATATTCTCCTCTGTTTGAATGATTGGGGAAGAAAACTGTCAGGTCAATTGTTTGGTTTCTAGACAGTTCAGAAATCATTTTAGGCAGAAAGGATGGATTAGTTCTCAGTGATACTTTATCTTTATGGAAAACCAAATAGAGGCATTTGATGCACAAGGCCTGGAGTTCAGAAATACATCTGCAGAAGTAATGGTGACCAGAAACAAGTCTTCCATGATAGAAACTTGAGGTTGCAAGAGGATGCTGGTTCAAAAAGAGGCACTGTCAGGGTTTGTAACACAAATGACAGGTCCCACAGTTGCATTGGTTCTCTAAATGAGGGATTTCAAGTGAATCACATCTTTTAAGAAAGTTTTGTACAACTTGTATGACATAACTGAGGAATCTTGGTAACCATTGTGAAAATTAGATATAGCAGCCAAGTGAACTCAAATGGTAGAAGCTAATAGTCTAGACTGAAAAAGATTTGAGAGGTATTCCAATACTAGAGAAACAGGAGCTGAGAAAGTATCCATACATTTTTCTTTTAACCATATGGAAAATCTTTTCCACTTGCTGAGGTATGTTAGTCTGGTGGAAGATTTATAAGATGCAATAAGTATGTCATGCACTGAGGAAGAAAGGTCATGCTGCCTGGAAGTCACAATAAGTGGAGGAGCCAAGCTGTGAGCTTCAGGCTGGTCAAGTTGGGGGTGAATCAGTTTCTGTGGGAGAGAGATCAACTCTGGTATTGGACTGAAAATCCACGGCTGATCTATCAGGTGAAACTATAGAAAGGGAAACCAGACTTGTCGAGGCCAATATGGCACAATGAGGATTACTTTGCTCTTCAACCGGTGAGCATTCTTCAGAAATTGGGGAGAGGAGGAAATGCATAAAGTAGACCCGAGAGCCAATTGTGGACTAGAGCATCCCTGGGTGACTGTCTCCGAGTAGGGATCAGGGTGAGGTAGTTGCTGCATTTGTAGTTGGTTGGGGAAGCAAAGAGGTCGCAGCAAGGATAGACCCAGCAGTTGAAAATCTCCGATGCCACTAGAGGATTGAGGGACCACTTGTGAGGTTGGAGAAAGCACCTGCTTAGTTTGTGTGCTATAATGTTGGAGCTCCTGGGAATGTGCGTAGCTATCAGAAAGCGGTTGGTAGCTATTACCCAATGCCATATCCTCATGGCCTCCCGATATAGTGGGTATGATTTGGTTCTGCCTAGTTTGTTGATGAACCAGACTACTGACATGTTGTCTGACTGTATTGCAATAGTCCCTGATGGAAGGATGGAGTGGAATGCTTGCAATGCTAGAAGCACCGCCCTCGGTTCTAGGACATTGATATGCAGATGGATCTCTAGTTCTGACCAAGTGCCTTGGATTGTCTTTCCCTGAAACAGCCCCCCCACCCCATCAGGGCGGCATCTGTGGTCACTGTAGCCCTGGGCTGATGGGGGGTGAAGGGACAAGATCACTGTAGAGGGTTCTGTGACATCCACCAGATTAAATCCTGTTTGAACATTTGAGTCTGTTCAATTTCTTGTGTCTAAAAAACCCCGATAAACTCTAGAGACTGAGAAGGGGTAAGATAGGACTTCTGTCAGTTTATGGAAATGCCTAGGGTTTGTGCTGTTTGAAGAGAGTATGCCAGGGCTTCCTGGTGGGGAGCAGTAATGAGACAGTCATCTAGATGTGGAAACACCTGGAATCCTTGAAGTCACAGGTGGGCTGTGATGACTACCATGCACTTAGTGAACACTCTGGGGGCTGTAGAGAGTTCAAAGGGCAGTCCTTGAAACTGGTAATGACTGGCTACTGCAGTGAAGCGAAGAAATCTTCTCGATGGTTTGTCCATTGTTATGTGGTAATACGCATCTTGAAGATCTATAGAGCACATCCAATCATCTTTTTCCAACAGTGGAAGGATAGACTGTACCATGACCATCTGGAATTTCTGTACTTTTACAAATTTGTTTAACAGACTGAGATCCAAAATTGGTTTCCAGTCCCCAGTCTTTTTTGGCACTAAAAAGAGTCTTGAGTAGAAATTGGATCCTATCTGGTCTGGGGGGACTATTTGGATGACTCATTTTTGTAGCAGCTTTGATATCTGTAGTGCTGCTTTTTCCCTTTAGTTTCTGAGGGGGACAGGACAAAGATTGAAGGGGATGTGATAGCCTCAGGTGATTATCCATCATACCCAAGAATCTGTGGTTATGATTTGCCAGGCAGAAGGGTACAAGGAGAAATATCCCCCAACTGCTTCCAGAGGTAAACAGCTGGGCCGCCCTTCAGGAGTGCTGGTAGCATTGACCAGAGAAAGAATCCCTGGAACTATGCCTGCACCCACCACTCTAGCTGCTCCTTCCATGGCATGAGAAATCAGGTGCATGGAGGAGTTGGAGACAGATTCAGGGGTGGATAACTGTGAGGACATTTTGTCATGGATCTCATTAGAGACAGCTCTAGACAAGGATACAGAGAGGACAGTTATTAAGTCCCTTTGAAGCCTGGTGAAATGTGGCAAAAAATCCTAGGACCTGACTGCAAAGGTCGATGATGCAAAAACATGCTTCTCTAGTCTATCAACTGCCCAGGACTCCTTGTTGGGTGGATGGATAGTCTGGCTCTCTTCTGTCAGTTCCTTTTTAGTTGTGGCCGCCACCACTATGGCATCTACTGGGATACCTTTAGACCAGTGGAGATCACTCTCAGGGAGAGATAAGATTTTATCCGGCTTCTGGGGAATATCTTCAGTGGTGTCAGGAACCTTCCATGCATGCTGCACGACGAGCTCATCAGCAGGTGGAGTAACCCAGGAGGTAGGAGTCCAGGCATGGTCTCAACAGGGCTGTGAAGCAGAGGAAAACCGATGGCACAGGTACTGTCCTGAGAAGTGACCAGTGGGACATGCAGGAGAATAGATTGGAGTCTGTGGAGAAAAATGATCACCTCCAAAGGGGAGAGATGTCCTGGAGGTAGAAATTCCTCTGGCCTCAAGCAGTTGATTGACAAGGCTCACTGCATAAATAGTCCTGATCCTAGCTTGAACGAATGATGTCTGCACCGAAGTTAACAGTGGTGTAGCGGTAGCGTGCACCAAAAAGTCTGGTGTCGATGAGGTTTGCATCATCAGAGATGGTACCAAAGGTGTCTGCACTGAGAACAAGGTTGTCAGTGCCAAGAAGGTTGTCTGCACTGAAAGTGTCAGTGCCAAAGGTGTCTGAACTCCGAGGTCAGTGCCGAAAATGTCTGCCCGTCGGTGCCGAAGAGGTATGAACCAAAAAGAACATTGGTTCTTAAAGGGTCTGCACCAAGGCTGGTGCTGAAGATGTCTGCACCATGATCGGTGCCGAAGAGGTCTACACCATGATAGAAGCTGAAGAGGTCTGCACCAATTCCAGAGACAGTGCCGAATATGTCTGCGCCGAGGAACTTCGGTGCCGAAGGTGTCCGCAGTGAGTGCTTTGGAGTTCAGAGCCGAAAAAGGTATGGATGTCTTAGTTGGAGATAAAATCAATTCCAATGGTTCTGTCGGTTTCAACTTTTTGAATCTCGGTTCCTATGGAAGTGACCTCGAGGATGTCTCAATAAGACTTTTTCTTTTTTTTTTTGTAGGGTTTCAAAGGAGGCGATGAAACCTCTGGCCCAGAGATAACCTCGCTGAAGGAAGTTTTTAGGAGGCCCTTTAAAAACACTTATTTCTCCTCTCATTCAATTTATGATTAAAAAAAAATTCTTACATATCCCTCACTGAGGGTCAGCAGTGAGGTGGGAGACACCCAAACAGTATGCACACAAAACATGTGCGTCTAAAAACCTTTTAAAAACCAGGACTTCCTCCATGGCAGGCCAGTCAACGAGGCAAACAAGATTTGAGGTAACTGGGAGAGGGGCATGTTGGGTAACATCTTAGCTCAAGAGTTTTTAGCTGATGCAAGCTTGGCATATGACCATCACAGTTCCGAAGATGGAACCAATAACCCATCAGTAATGATTGAATGAAGATTAACAACATCAGATATCTGGTTGCGATAATACGTAAGTACCGAAATTTATTATTAGCAGATAATTATCATAATTTAGAAAAAAGTGTTTGGAGTTGAGATTTGAAATTGAAACAGGAATTATTAGATTCTAGAAGTGGAATGTTGTTAGTGTAACAAGGTAGTTCAAGTATAGATAGTTCAATGGCTCCCTAATGAAATGTCGGCATTCAAAATGCTGTGTGCTGACAATCCAAACAAACAAAAGCACAAAACTATAGGAGAAGAATGATCTTCTCCTTTAAACTTTTTTTTTGCAGGGGAGCAAGTCCCCACAGCCTCTGATGTGATGGGAAGCCACCCCACCTCCAGAACTTATATACACCAACTCAGAGATTGCAATACCTTGGAAAAAAGGCATATTCTGGGAAATAGCCATCTCATATTTGGTATATGTAAGTCCGTTTTTTCGGCCATTCAGTCTCCTTGTTTTGGGATAATCTAGAGGTTCCCAACATTTCAAATGGTTACCAAATTCAATAGCTAAGGTGTTAATGATGACAGAGAAGAGGAGTGAACCTAACACTGAGCCTTGAGGATGAGTAATTGTTACATTTAATAAGTAAGTAATCCAATTTATTAGCAAATGTAAATAATGCAGTCTGAGTTCGTGTGTTATTAGATATGCTTGGTCAATATTTCTGATCAGTGGAATAGGAAGTTATGCTTTAAAAAAATTGCACCTTATAAAATACCTCTTCTTCTGCAAATTAATAAGATAAAAGACCAGTTAATTCTGAGGTGAATATGATTCTTTGTACTCTCAATTTTTTACTCCATGTCTTTTTTAGGAAATATGAATTACAGACCATTCTTCTCAGAGAAAATAAACAATTAATGGACAAACTAAAACACAATTATTCTTGTCAGCATTTTTTTTGTTTAATTCAGTAAAAATAACTTTGCTGGATATGCCTGAAGTGCTTCCATTAGAACAAATTAGAATGTATATATACTGCCTTTTAAATGTATCATTTAACAGAAGGTGTCAGAGTTTTACCAAGCTGAGAAATGTATTTGTTCAGCTATTTCAAGTACTAATCATACATAGTCGATGTGTTGTCCACATATGCTGTTTTTAACTATTATAATTAATTTGCATGTTGACCTAAGCTCAAGTCAATGTCTTAACATTTCTCTGGGATGATAAACACACCACAATTAATCACTTCCTTCTTTCAAAGTTACTTTGAACATGTTTGCTATACATGGGGAAAGTACTTTTATAAATCCATAAAAAAATTAAAAAAAAACTCTAATCCTAAATGCAGACAAGTTTCATTCTGGGATATTAATTTATGGCATCATTTACAGTAATTATACAAAAATGAAAAGGATTAAGGGGATGGTTGTGCAACTACATTTAAATGCAAAATAAGTGTTTTCCAGATGGCATAAAATAGTACTACATAACCTATTCACAGAAAATATATTTTATTATTTATTTATTTATTTATTTAAATTTGTTGACCGGGAGTGTCCAACTGGACGTAGGTCCATTTTCAGTGGAGGCCCGGGGAGAAAAGCTCCACAGTTAAAATAAACAGACAGTAGTTACATTGGATTACATAGTGATTAACAATTTAACATAGCAATTACTTACAACATATTTACAGATGAAGAACATAGTACATCAGTAGACAACTAGAATCTCTATCTGTGAAGTACATAACAGACACTAACAGATGTTACAATGAGAAGTTCCTGCTGTATAATAAGTACTAGGCTTATGAGCATCTAATCTTGCTATAATTAAGGTAGTTAGTAGAGTGGAAAGAAAGGTAGTGGTTGGATGGGGTGGAAGATATTAGAGTGGGAGTTGCAAGGGCATAGAATGTAATTTTGTCCCTGGCTGCTGTGTATCCTCTGATGTTGCGTCTGTAACTATAGTAAGCCTTTTTGCCCTGAAATACCTTCTTGCAACTACGCCTGGCCTGGATGCCTAGACCCATACTAATATAGAAAAGGTTCTACTGCCACATCCCTTGTATGTGAACAGATATAAAATTGTCACAGAAGGAATTAAGAAAGTATGTACAACCACTGCTAAATCTCTGTATTTAATATTGTATTAAAAGCCCTGCTAGGTTCTGTACGCTCCCTTGCCAGGATACCTCAGCAGCCAAACCCTGTCCAACACTGCGCCTCCCATTTCAACCCCTTTCCAGACCACTTTTTCTACTATTCCCTTGTCCTACTCAATAATTTTCAGCCTAGGGATATACCTTGGTGGAATCCCTGGTGCATTCTAGCATCTGTCCACTAGGCGGCTCCCTTTCCCCACTACTCTTGATTCTCACATCTTTTACCTTAATCTCTACTTTATACATGTTCTAACTTCCCTTGCTTTCTTTTTCTCTTTAATATCTTAAGTAACACTATCCTATTAAACCCTTGCCCCTTGTACTTACGTCACCATACAATAGTCCACTGATAGGTTCTCGCTCTCATCCTGCCTTCCTTGGCTCTTCCTGCTCCATTCACCCTGCAGGCTCACTCCACTCCCCTACCCTGCCCCCAATTCCCACCTGCCCCAGGACATCTACATTTATACCTAGCTAACCACACCCACTACAACTCCATAGCACTCCACAATCCTACCCATAACATCCACCACTCCACCCACTAGTAAATACTATCTAACCAATCAACCTCCACTGCTCAGCCCACAGCTTCTAGCTAACCCAACCCATCATACATTACTCCACACCATACTCCCCACAATTAACCAAATGCCCTTCCATCTCTCCAATACACATAACCCTCCTACTCCAAAAAGGTCTTCTAAATTACAGCATAGTAACTATTTACAGCCTTTTTCTTTTCTCTTGCACAACCACCAAAATTATGTTCCCAAAACCCTTAACCTAGCCCTCACTACTCCTATTTTTCCTCAACCTATCCTACGTTTACTACCTCACTCAACCCACACATACTAGCCACACTCAAGCCTTCCACATAACTACTCACTTTAACACGCCTCCTTTGAAACCTCACATCATAATATTTCCCCATCTTTATCCTATAAAAAAAAACTATTCTTTTCTTATAAACTCATTACCCCTCACAAACACTCATCTACAATAGTAGCAAACAAATGCTTCACTAATGCATCAAAGCACAACCCATACTCTAAGCAATCGAAATACCTTACCAATATTATTCTACATCTAATTACTACTCTATTATCAGGAAACATACATCCCTACCCTGGCCCCTCAAACTCTTCCACCATAGACAAGTCTATACTTTTCACCTCCCTAAACTCCCAAAGCATAGTAAACAAAGTCCCAAGCCTCCATGCCTGGCTCTCACACAATAAACCCGACATTTTATCTATCTCTGAAACATGGCTAAAGTCCCACATAAAAGACCATGAAATAACACCACCAAACTACTCAATCATCAGGAAAGATAGATCTCATAAAAAAGGTGGTGGTGTAGCTCTCTTATATTCATCCTCCCTGACAGTCACCCCTTATAACAAACCTATTTCCAACTTCAATAAAGCAGAATTACTCCTGACAAAATTTCAAATTAATAAACACAAACACATATTAATAGCCTCCCTCTACATCCCCACGGAGACAATATTACTACACTCGAAAATATCCTTTAATATCTCCACTAATATTAACAATGAAATAATAATCTTAGGTGATACAAACATCAACTGGTCCTCCATTCAGTCTGCCACAAGTCCACTTAATATTAACCTTTACAACTTCTCACAGCTAATTAACTCCACAACCCACCCCTCAAAAACTCTATCTACTGGTAGCATTCTAGACCGGATTTTAGTCTCTCACCCCCATTACTTCTCTGACAGCGGCACACTTCCAGACTCCCTTAGTAATCACCTGCCCACCTTTGCACATCAACTCCCAACACCTTTACTCAGAACACACAACTACATAACTATCCGCAACCAAAAAAAACTGTAATCCTACAGCTTTCACTGACTCTCTAAAAGCAGTTAACTGGAATGTTCTAAAAAATCTAGCCCTAGATGATGCTGTAGCTCACTTCAACTCAACCTTCTTAAATCTCCTAGATAACCATGCTCCACTAAGCTCTAAAAGAATAAAACTAAAAACTACCCCCTGGCTAACCAAAAATACCCTAACAGCTATGAGACACAGAGACAAAGTCTGGGCTCTTTACCATAAAAATAAATCTCCCCTCTCCCATACCGAATTCAAAACACTCAGAAACAAAGTAAAAAAGCTCATTACTGCTGATCGACAAAGCTATTTCTCCAAACTCCAAAACAGTAATAAAACAAACCCTCAGAAGTTCTGGAAAGGAATTTCTACCCTTATCAGTCCTGGCAAAATACTCAACCCCAGGCCTGACCCCAATGCTCCTGACAATGACTTAGCTACACAATTCAACTCCTTTTTCATAGATTCCATCTCCAAACTAACATCTTCATTCTCCAATATCACTCCATCCTCCACTTCTCCCTCTCTCCCTTCAACTAACACCCTTCCCTTCACTTCCATCGCTACTACCACTTCCTCTCCATTTCCATCACCCCCTCTTCCCACACCTCTGTCACTAAAACCAATTCTAACATCTACGATAAAAAAACTTCTACAGAAACTTAAACCATGCTCCAGTGCCCCTGACAATATTCCTTCATACTTCCTTAGCATAGCTGCTGAAGCCATTGCCTACCCCATCAGTATACTAATCAACCGCTCTATCAAAGAAAGCATGGTACCCCAAATTTGGAAAAAGGCTTTCATCATACCTCTACATAAAGGTGGCAATAACAACAATATTACAAACTTCCGCCCCATAGCTATCTTATCCCCTATCTCTAAACTCCTAGAAAAGTGCATCCATCTACAGCTCCTACCTTACCTCTTAGACAATAATCTACTAACTCCAACTCAGCACGGCTTTCAACCCGGTCATAGCACTATGTCAGCCCTCCTCACCTTCCTAGAAATGGTAGATACAGCTCGGGACTCTGGTCATATTGTCTCTACCCTCGTACTTAATCTTTCAAAGGCCTTTGACACTATCTCTCACAAACTTCTTCTAACCAAACTCTCTCAACTCAACTTATCTCCTTCCTCATTGTCCTGGTTCTCTAGCTACTTATCAAATAGATATCAAGCAGTAAAGTGGAAAACAGACACATTCTCTTTTCTAAATACCCCAAATGGAGTTCCACAGGGCTCCATACTGGGTCCTCTGTTATTTAATATATTCGTAAATGATTTCCACAACTCTATCCCATTCTCCAGCATTATCCAATATGCTGATGATTCAACTATCATTTGTTCTGTCACATCCTTCCCAGTGCTACAAAAGCTTACACAAGATGCCTTCTCTATCACTGAACTATGGATGAAAGATAACCACCTTGCTCTCAATGCCTCTAAAACCACACTAATGGTATTTACCCCCTCTAAACACACCTCTATCAATACTAACTCTCTATCAATTACCAGCCACAATAACACATCCCTGGAATTGGTGTCCATTGCTAAGTTACTGGGTGTTCAAATCGACAACCATCTCAAATTCAACTCCCACATTAAACACAATATTAAAAAAAACATCAAAAACTAGGCATGCTATACCGGCACAATTGCTACCTTACACCCTCCACTAAAATCACTCTCTCTACCTCATTCCTCATCCCCTCTCTTCTCTATGAAGCCCCACTCCTAACTAACATCCAATCTTCCCTTAAAACACAACTTTCCACCTGTTACAACAAAATTGCTAAATTCGCTACCAGTCATAAGTCTTCTACCCACCACTACTCTTCACTGCATAAATTAAAATGGCTTGAACTTCCCAACCAACTCATCTATTCTCAACTTACTGTTGCTCACAAGCTCATTTTCAAACCTGACCTCTGTCCATCTCTATCCTCAGCATTTAAATTTCACCTTCCCAGCAGAATACTTAGATCTAACAACCAAAATCTAATCGAATTGCATAAACCAAATCGTCCCCCTGGTAAAAATCTCCTATCCTTTAGCCTAGCATGACTCTGGAACTCCCTACCTCCTGCCATTCGTACCACCTTCAACCACCTTACACTCAAAAAATCTCTTCACTCTCATCTATTTTCCCAGTGGGAATGCTCATGCTCACATCCTTCATGATCTATACTGACTATCTCTCCTTCTCCTCCACTAGGACATTTCTTATCTCTGCTCAAAAAAAAAAAAAAAAATTACATTGTCTGCTCTGTCAAACTTACAAATGATACAATTGTTTCTTACTTATCTACATTGAAATGTTTACCTTTTGTAGCCTACATCTTCTGTAATGTGTACCACCAGTTTGTTCTTCCAAAATTGTTTGCTCTAACTGTAACATTTAACACTAGTCTGTCTACCACAAATTGTATGCTCTAATTGTATAATTCTTGTAAAATATTGTAAAAAAGGATGTAAAACCTATTGTAACTTGTTTGGAGCTTTTCTCCCCAGGACTCCATTGAAAATGGGTTCATCTTGGCCCAATGGACTATCCTGGTAAACCAACTGCAAATAAATAAATAAAATAAATAAATAAATAAATGTTTTTAGGTGCACTTTTAGTAAAGTTTTGAAGTGGGTGCATGATGGTACGGAGGTAATTGTGGGTGGAAGGGAGTTCCATAATTTGGCTATGGTGCAAGTCATTCATTGAAATAAACATTTTTATCTGTTATGAATTAGATGTTAAATGAATACTTTGTAGCGTTTTAATATTTTTATTAGCCTGAAATGTTGGCACTTGAACAGTTAGTTTTAGCAGTAAACATCTTAATTAAGTAGGAGTGTTTTTATTATGTTACTCTGTTCAAAAAGATTATATGACATCATCATTAATCCCAGTCGGATGTTACATTCAGAATCTGATATAAACCTTGCTTTGCATGCTTTCAACTGGGATTGTTACTGCTCTTTGTAAAATGAACACTATGTTACAATTAATTTCCCACTCCTAGAAACAGTTATTACTATCATGCAATTAATGCCAGCAAATCAATAAAACTCTTGAGAAACAAGGGAGTGTGCTTTCCGGATCTTCTATTCTTCACCAGCATGACCTCACTTAGAGATAGACTAAGCACAATGTTAAGTCCTGTATGTATATTTCTCAATTCAGTTTTATTCCTGGTGACAGGTTCTTGCAATAGGTCATCAGAAGTCTTTCTCTGAATGTAAGAAGGAAGTTTCTTTTTAAACTAAGTGTTTTAAAAGTATCTGTATAGAAGAATGAAATATGCTGTTGTCAGGTGTGGCTCTATAATCACTTAAGATAATCTGCATGTGCTGTTTCCATGGTACTGGCTATGTAAACAGTGTTTTCACTGCTTCACAAGGCTAAACAAAATCTTGCAAAGTAGTGCACTGGACTGTGACCAAAGACATGCTGCTTTTTTTTTAATTAGTGCATTTAGCAAAGTCACTTAATTTCTGTCCACATGTCCACAGAATGATGATTATCAACAGTGCAGACAATTTCATGTAGGCCAAAAATGGTATTGCACCCCTGCTTAGGAAGTATTCACAGGACACTCCTTATGTTGAGAGCCCCTCACATATAAGTCAGGATTGTTTGCTTTTCCTTTACTATTTGCATATTATCTCAAACCACTAGTTAGGGAAGTGAGGGTTTCTGAAACAGAAAACAGGAATGGTAGCCCTGCAATATTTGACAGCAAGGAAGGAGATGGTTAACAGACCATGCTGCCTTGCCAGGGCTGATCTACACCTCTCCCCTCTAGGCTTTTGAATATTAGCTAAAAGAATTTCCTCCCCATACAGCCTTTTTTGGGTAATGCCAAACTGAAAGTACTTCTGACATAGCAAATCAAAACCAAGAAAATCTAAAGGTGTTACTGCTCAATGCAAAAACTCCACTTCCTAGAAGCTCCCTTCACCTTAGAGAATGCTGACATCTGTGCGATCACTGAAACATGGCTTTCAGCCACAAAGAGTACAAGGACAGTGCCAGGTTGTAATGCCTTACACACATTTAAGCTTGCTACTACACAGACAGAGACTAACAGTGGAGGTGTCTCGATTTATATCAAAAATAAATATACCTCAAAGTTGGTCAAACAAGACAATGCACTTGAGTTTCTCCAAGTTCAAATAACCATAGGAAAAATCCAATACCACTTCTTTGCAAGTTGTAAGTCCTCCTCTAATGACCCAGGAAACCCATATCATGTATTTAAATTTACTGGAAGCACTCACCATTAAACCACTACCATATTCATGGATGACTTTAATTACCCCACTATTAACTGAGAATCATATACGACACCAAATGTACAAGCACAGAGATTCCTGGATTCTGTAAACACAAACTCCCTGAAGCAGATTGTCAGTATACCGACCAGGGGTGCAGCCATACTGACTGGTCATCACTAATATGGGAGGGTGCTGCACACCCTTAAGTATAATTTCTTCTCTGGTAAGGTCAGACCACAAAATGATCTCCTTTGAAGTAAAAATAAATCCTTGAAATCCTGCAAACCCTGGAATATTCAGTAGCTACTCTAAGGTTAACTTTTCACTATTGAGTAATAACCTGGTAAAATTTCAAGACCCCATAAACCCTGAGAACACTGCTACCTACACAGAACTGTTCACAGAAACCCTATATAATCATGCTAATAGCTGCACAGAGGCAGCTGTACCAACCAGGAAGAAGTACAGAACTAACTCAATAAACAAGCCACCCTGGTGAAATCACAACATCAATAGGCTGTATAACAGAAGGAAGACAATCATGACAAAAATTAGGAGGTGCAGCACCCAGCAAGGTAAAAGCACTCTCATCTAATTAAACTTACAACTCAGTGGACAAATAAAGTCTACCAAAGCCAAATTTTAGGTAAATTTGGCCTCCCAGGCCAAGGATAACCACAAGGCATTCTTTAGCTATGTCCGCAACCTCAAAGGCAATATACAATTGTGTGCATAGCTCATTGTTAATGGACTCACCTATACAGAGCCAGAATATATAGCAAACCTACTGGCCAACAAATTCAGTTCCAACTTTACCCCTCTCTCCTCTCAACCTTCTCTCAGGAAATACCATCAAATATAACTCCCCCTACTATTACTAGGGAACAGGTCCTTAATGCTCTCTCTAAGGCCAAGAACACTGCATCAATGGGCCCAAACATTATCCCAGGATATCTTCTAAATAGCATGAAATATGACCTATCAGATGGTCTGGAATTGCTATTTAACTGTAGCCTCCAAACAGGCTTTGTGCCTCATGAATGGAGAACAGCAACAGCCATCCCTGTACACAAAGGTGGGCCATCTACAGACCCTGGAAACTACAGACCTATAAGTCTCACTAGTCTCATATGCAAAGCCATGGCATGAATTATCATGGAAATGATCAATACTGATATAGTAAACCTCCAGAGACTGGACCCAACACAATTTGGTTTCATCAAGGGTAGGTCATGGCTACTCAATCTGGTGGACTTCTTTGCGAAGGAAACCAAAGCAATGGATGATGGCAAAGGGGTTCACACTTCCTACCTTGACATGGCTAAAGCATTTGACACAATATTTTAGTCAGGCATTGTTGACAAAGTCAGGAGATTAGGTACAGACCTTTATGTCACCTGGTCGACAGCCAGCTGGCTCACAGACAGGACCCAGAAAGTTAGATTTGGGAAGTTCACTTCTACAAGTTGGCCAGTCACAACCAGAGTCCCTTAGGGATCAGTCCTGGGTACACTCTTTTTTTACATTTACCCCTCTGAAGTCAAAGCCAATGTTCTTGGCCTCTGCCTGACTAAATTTGCAGATGATTGCAAATTAGGAGCTGTCATTGAATCCTCCACTGGCACAAATGTTCTCCAGGAAGGGCTGACACAGATAAACAACTGGTAACTATCATATTGACAAAACACCCCTAAGAGATGACCCAGTATTCAGGGACTTGGAGACACACAGACTAATCTAGACTTTGACCAACACTTGTCTACATCAGTGAGGAAATCATTCTATGATGTGCAACTTGTAAACAAAGGTATGGCATCCAGGTTCAAGGAAGTCATTATTCCACTGTATTCAGCATTCATCAGACCTATCGTTGAGTACAATGCTCCATTTGGTATTAACCTAACCAGGCATACCCACCAATGAGAACATCCACAGAGGTTTCTCACTAAAATAATACGTAAGCAATATGTCCTTTGCCAACCACCTCAAGGCCCTATCCCAGGCTTTTGAGGGGAGATCTATGCCTGGCATATAGGGCATTGTCAGACCCCACTCTGATGGACCTCCTGCATATCTGCAAAACAAACAGCACCATAATTACCTGTTCTAAAGACTTAAGCCTTGTCTGTGATATAAAAAGGACCCGATGGAGAGACAGGTATGGGTACACTCTTTTTTTACATTTACCCCTCTGAAGTCAAAGCCAATGTTCTTGGCCTCTGCCTGACTAAATTTGCAGATGATTGCAAATTAGGAGCTGTCATTGAATCCTCCACTGGCACAAATGTTCTCCAGGAAGGGCTGACACAGACAAACAACTGGTAACTATCATATTGACAAAACAGAGACTACTGCTTCTCTGGAACAGGCTCCCCACTCATGTGAAGCAGAGTTCCTCCCTAACCCATTTCAAGTGTAACTTGGACAATTGGATGGGAAACAGGAAATTCATCCCTTGTTTGGCACCTATGTCTCTAATGGACACAAACAACCTGCAAATAGTTCATCTCCCAGGCCCCTTCTTGTAAATATTTCTTCTCCACAACTCTGGTTACACTTATCAAGGGTATCTGAACTTGTTAGAGATTTGGGATGCATGGCTAGGCTTAAAAACCCTAGTAAATACCTATGAACCTATGAACCTATTGGTTCTCTAGGTATATGGACAAGGAGAGAAGGTAACTAAGAGTCTTACACACAAATGACTGGCAAATAGAGCACTATGTATGGCTGTGGGAAGCACCCAAACAGAAAAGACGCAGGTCTTGATAGTCTTTATTGGGAATCTGTTGCCCATAATGACATTTGCCCTTTCTGGATTACACAAACAAAATAAGCACAACAAAAAAAAAAAAAGAGAAGGAGAAGAAACCCTAGCTGGGCACATATCTGAAAACAATGCTTGGTAACCAGCACAGCAGGAGGGTGTTCATTAACGACATTCAAACTGGTGGCAAAGTTGTTCTGAGTTTTGCATCTGTATGTCATCTTTATGCCCACCATCTTATGCAGGGAACATACTTGTGAGATACGACAACTATAAGAACTAAAGGCTTTGTTATACTGGCCAGATGTTAGGCTATCCTTGGCAGAGATCCCTTAAATTAAGAATACTGCAACAGTGATATGGAAGTACATCTTGTTTTTTGACCTTCAGCTGCAGAGGTCATTAAAAAGTATGAGAGAAGAACACACTGATTCAAGGGATGTCTCAGATTTTTAAACAGTTTGCCAAGAAACTCAGTGCTTCTTGCACAGCCTTACTTAAAAAGCAAAATAACCTGATCCATCAAGTTGCTGCTGTGGCAAGGAGGCTTCAAAAGAAAACAGCAATTCCCAGAACAAATGACAATCTAATAAGTCTAAATGACTATATGAAGGGTATTAAATACCTCCCCTTGGCAATCTTTTCATTCTTCCAGAAAGTCTGAATCTCCATTTCTCTCTTTTGAGACAGAAGGATCCTAAGAGTAATCCACACACAAAAATTGAGAATGTTGCTCAAGTAAAATGATCCCAAAGGAAATAGCAGCAGACAACAACACACAAAATTTCAGGGATCATACACAATGCAAGTTTACATAAACAGAGGTCTTTAGCTAAATACGTTTACATAAACAGAAGTCTTTATCTATTAGGTTATTTATTTATTTTGTTTAATGTATATACATATATAGGCTTATAGTACATATAGGTCTTCTATGTACACATATGTGTTGACCATGTGAATATATTTCTTTGTATGAGAAAGAGAAAGGAGAATATTGTGTGTGGTATTTGCATGAAGGTGCACACATAACTAAAGATTTCTGAGTGCCCACCAAATATGGTATCTATTATATAGGTAGGGTTTACCAGGGTGTGCATTTACTAGGGTATGCATATACTTTGTTTAATGTATATATGTGTATAGGCGTATACAGATATATATATATATATATATATATATATATATATATATATATATATATATATATATATATATACTGACCTTGTGGATATGTGATTTTGTATGGGAGAGGAGAAGGGAGTGTTTGATATATTAATGTGCACACTATAAGTAAAGATTTTGTCCAAGAGTTTTACATGGTTTATATGTCTGCGGTTTATGTGTTTGTGTATACGAGTTTTGTATGTGTACACTTTTATCAACTGTTAGATATTTTTTAGAGTTTGATGCCATAATTATTATAAAATACATGATTTTATTTATATAGATATGGTTTTATAGAACGTAAGGTTATACATGTACTCAGTATTTATTTATACATGTTTATAGAAGTGTTTTTCTAGTATATGGACTATTTATGTGATTGATTATGAATGCATTTCTGTTATAAATGCTTTTGGATTGTTTGCCACTTTAAGAATATAAGTTGATGTGGGCGGGATCTAATTAGAATTAATTATGTCTTCTTATGTATATGATTGGTAATGTAATGCATTTTAATGAATGGTCTGAAGTAGTGGGAGTTATTCCCATGAAAGTGCTTACCGAATAAAGACTTCTGTTTATGTAAACTTATTTAGTTGCTCTCCTGCGTTGTGTATGGTCCTGAGAGTAATCCACCAAAGTCACAGATGTTAGTGGGAGTCTGTCCCTCCTTTTCTAGAGATTCCTCCTCATCTGCCAGACTAAATGCATTTCTGTTCTATCATAAAGCATATGCTCACCAGGGGATGCTAGAAACTGTCTTTCCTTCTCTGTTAGGAAAAGGGTTTTATTCCAGGTGTTTCTGGTATCAAAGACAGAATATTTTCTAAATCTGCAGGTGATAAAGCCCAAGTTCAAAAATATTGTCACTTTACAAGTTGATACCCTTTATTCCTGTTTTGAATTTTCTAGTGACTTTAAATTAAAAAAGATGCACATCATCATATTCCTATAGATCCAAATCCAGATTTCAGGCATTTCTTAAGATTTTCTTTTTCTTTCTATCCAAATCCAGATTGCAGACATTTCTTAAGATTTTCTTTTTCTTTCTAATTTATTTTTAATTTTTGAAAATTTTATTAAACATTTCTGAGAAACTGCAATAATATTGAGAAAGTAAACTATATATATTATATATTCAATGCATGCCTGACAAAAAAGAGAAAAGAAAAACAATTATGAGCTTGACAAATACAACTGCTTAAGTTCACAACAAGTAGTAATTTTCAAGAGACCTGTTAAATGAAATATAACTTCTTAAAAGTAAGATTTTTTTCAATTAAAAGTATCACTATTCAAATACTTATCATAGGTTCATCCTTGGCTAAAGACCAGCAGGGTCTTTAGAAGCCTAGTGGTGCAACCCAACCCAGTTTTGTCCCAGAGTTCCTTGGATGTCTATATGTTAGTAAAGACATAGCTTAGGGTTATGTGTGTATGTGTGTGTGTGGGGGGGTATGTTAGTTGGGGATTCATTTACTTACTGTTAACCTCTGTCCATCAGAGCTATGGGGGCCAGGCCAGGGGTGAATTTGCAATTTCTCAAACAATGATCAAGGTTTCATTTGAACAGGGTCAGCAATGAACTCTGCATCAAGTAGATACTGAGCTTATTTCATACCACAGGGATCCTTTGAGACACATATCGGTCCCTCCAGCAGGTTCTATTTATGTTGCAGTCAAAGTTTGGGAACGGATGTGGATACAAGGTTGCTTTATATGCTAAGCATAGCTCACCTCTCAGCAACCTGTAGGAGGCTAAGTACACAGATAGGACCTTAATGCAATCTGCATAGGCCAGGGTATTCATGCCCTGGTTTCTCCTGGTGAGGAACCTTTAAGGGTGTTCTAAGTGCTGCAAGTGTCTGACTAGGTACATGGCAAAGGGGTCATCATACTCAGCGATGGGTCTGATAAGGGCTGAGTAGAGTGGTGTTACTTCCTTGGTCCTGGATACCATACCTTTGCTTATGAGTTAGGTGACATTAAATGATTTTCTTACTATTTGGGCTAGGTGTTGGTCGAACTCCAGATTACTGTCTACAGAGGTTCCCAGATCCCTAACTATTGGATCAGCTCTTAGGGGTGTTTTATCAATGAAGTAATTAACTTGGGTGGATGCTTTCCCAAAAGATAACATAATACATTTCTTTGCATTGAATTTTAATCTGTGGCTTTCACACCAATCATTTGTTTGAGCTAGACCCTCGTGTAGAATATTAGTGTACTACTTAATACTACTTATATACTATTACTACTATAATAGTATATAATAATATGTACTACTAGTACTATACTACTATAATATACTACTTATATTAATGTATTACTGCACAGTGCCAAACCTTTCCTCACCCCCCCCCCCTAGCTAGGGTATCTATTGCAAGATCACACCTCCTCTCTACCCTTATGTATGCCTCCCCTGTACTCACCAACCTATCCAAAACTGATTTCAACAAATTATTAGGATGTTACAGTCATATAGCCAGATTCACTACAGGCATGGCTTTTAGGACCCACCATTGCCAGAACCTCAAAGCACTGGGATGGCTAGAGTATCCTACCCTTCTACAGTTCAGCCAGCTTATAGTAGCGCATAAAATACTCCATCAACCTGATAACACCCCTGCCTTCAAAAATATTCTCACCCCTCATAGTGCCTCCAGGCCATTACGCTCAGCTAATAAACTAATGATACTGACCCAAAAATTCAACAACTCTGCAGGCGATGCTATATTTGCCAACTCAACTGGTAAAATCTGGAATCTACTCCCTACTACCGTTACCAAGGATATCTCACTACCCCTATTTAAAAGAGAACTCAAAAAATACCTCACATCTCATTGGCTGTGTTCTTGTTCTAAACCTGACTAACAACTTCACTAATACATGTCTTGCTACCCAACCTGCTGTTTAGCCAAGTATCTATGCCTCATTACATTTGAATGTCTAAGCATTGTGAATTATGAGATTTGGTTGTGTTCTATTTTCACATTTTCTGATACGTCTTTGCCAATCAGATGTAAGTCTGCACATTTTGTATATTGATATCTGCCTGTATTCTTTGTCTATATTTTTCTAAACATGTCTGCCTGAATTTATCACTCAGTGATGTATGTACTGTCTCTTTTTTGGTATGTGGAGCTTTTCTCCCTGGGCTTCCACTGAAAATGGACATATATCCAGTCGGACTATCCCAGTCAACAAATATAAAATAAAATAAATAAGTAAATAAATTAAATAGTGCTGTGGGAGAAATCTATGATAACTCCCAATTTATAGCAATTTAAATGTTTGTACAGGCTTTCTGTAAAGAGCTCAGCATAGGCAGATGTTCCTGGGGTTTGGGGAAGCTGTGAACTTTGACAAACCATAATTTAATAGGATGTAGTTTCCTTTACTATAGTTCCTAACTGTTATGGGTTTAGTTGGGTATTCCAGGTTGAATTTTATTTTGAGGAAGACAGCTCCGTGGTCTGACTTCAGCAATGGGGAGATGACATGGTGGTGGTGGAGGGTGTGCAATGCTCTCCCATGTTGGTGACTACTCAATTCAATATGTTTCATCCTCTGGTTGGACAGTGCACTATCTGGTCTAGGGTGTTTGTGTTGATAAATCCAGAAAATGCTGTGCCTGTAAGTTAGAGGAAGTGTATGTTTCCCAGACCAGTCTATAGTTGGGTAGTTAAAGTCTACCATGAATAGGGTATCTCCCATGGATAGGGTTTTGGTTGGATGGTAAGTGCCTCTATTAGGTCTAGGTAAGAGTTGCTTCATGAGTCATAGATGGTGGCCTGTAGATGGCCTGTACAAGGCAGGGAACCTTATCTGTGGAGACTTGGACAAGGATGAACTCCAGGGCATCATCCTATTGAACCAACCTAGACTTGTATTTGCTGCTAATATAGATTGAGGCATCTCCACCTTTAGCCCCTGTCTGTGTTGCTGTTGGTCTAAATGTGTGGAAGGCACTGTATCCTTCCATTGCTAGAGTACTTTCTGTGGCTTTAAACCAAGTCTCACTAACAGCATAGATGTCTACATTATCCAGGTTGAGGAGAGCTTGTAGGGTGAAGAGTTTCTTGCTTAGGCTTTAAGTACTTGCAAGACAATTCAAAGGCCGACAAGCCAGCAATGAGAAATCACACACACACACACACACACACACACACACACACACACACACACACACACACACACACACACACACACACACTTACTTCGAGGCAATTTTAAAGTACACTAACAGTCTAAGGGGAGGGCCTTTCAAGTTTCTTATGTCAGTAACCAGTAGGATGATGAGAGGAAATAAGATTGAGAGGAGCTTCTAGAGCCAGCTATACAGTTAGGGCAGGCAGCTCAAAAGCAACCAAAGCAGGAATAGGGATGGATGGAGGGAACCAAACTTAGAAAATACCTAGGCTCAGCATTGAAACCAAAAAGCAATGGAGACTATACGAATGTATTAAATTAATATCTTTAGCCTCAGATAAAGAGAAAAAACACACAAAATTGATTTAAATAGTAAGATAAGTGCAATTATAAGTCTACTTTAATGTACTTCTCTGAATGCAAAAATGTAGTCTAAATGCGTTTGTTATCAGCTTACAGCAGTCTCAACACTGAGATGCTGGACTGCTCATGTGATGTAAAATACCAGGGGATGCTGGGTAGATTTACTACAGCAAACTCAGAAAAAAAAACACATAGACTTAGCAGTGAAACCAAAAATCAATGCAGACTATGAAAATGCTTTAAATTAATAGCTTTACCTTCAGATAAAAAAAAAACATAAAATTCATTTAAATGGTCAGATAAGTTTAATTATCAATCTACATAAAATATACTTCTCTGAATGCAAAGATGTAGTCCCATGCTTTTGTTATCAGCTTGCATTAGTCTCAATTAAAGAGCAAACTTTGTCCATGGACTCTTTGTAAGAGGTTAGGGAATATCCCATTTTTCTTGACAATTATCTCTTTCTGTGCTACTCCTCGAAATGAAGACAAAAATTCTTTGAATTTCAGAAAACACTTCTGTCTTTTTGTTTTGCTTTTCTTTGCTAGTTTGTCTGTAAGAGAGATCAATTTTCAGTATTTATCTGAAAATCTGCAGGAGTGTTGAGTAAAATTAATATTTTCAAGACAAATTGGTAGGACCATAATGCCCAAAGAAAGCTAGCGAGATATCCATAAGATAGATAGAGATGAGAAGTCATAAAAAATGTATCCGTTCAGCATTGCAGCTTTGTTTGTATCTCCAGCATTTGATATTCTTATCTGTACTAAATGTTGATATTCCATTGGATGTTAAAAAGGTCCTTTGGAAAGATTTTCATATAAAAATACCTCAAATTGTATAAAAGAAGTACTTCCCACAGACTAAAGAGATGTTTTATTCTTTTCAGGAGCCAATTCCCCTAGCTTTCCCCTAGTGTGATGAAATCCCAAACTTGTTATTCCAATTATTATGAAAACTAATCTTTTATATAAATTAGATATTATATACTTTGGTTTATTTTGATTATATAAAATTTCAGATAAATATAGCATTTATTTGTTTTGGACATAAAATTTAATACTTTGTAAAAATAACCAATCTTGGGAATCTAAGTTAAATTCTGATATCACTGATTGTATTGCTTTAAGTTTTTCAGCCCTTAAGGCAATTATGCTAGGCTAGAAAATATTTTTTTCACTGATGAAATTTCTGTGAATGAGTTCTTTCAAAAAATCCTTTAGTTGTACAAAAAGGAATTAATGTTTCAAACTGGAATTTCAAGTTTGTATTGCCAAGAATTGCAGTTTTACATTTTTTTTAATTAGATTGATATATCTTGACTGTGCATTAGAACAGATACTTAGTTGTGCTAAGTTACTTAACAGAGCCACAGCAAGTTATTATATCAGGAGAGTGATTCATTTCCATTTTATTGGAATTAAAATGTGAAATATGCAAGGAATTCTAGTTTGCTACAGTGTTTCTGTCCAACCATTTAATTACTAAACTAGTCTAGCATAATGACCTAAAGTAATTCTATTTTTTTTAAACAAAAGGAACTTTAGAAGTAATGTATTGTGTTTTTAGGTGGTCTTTGTTAGACGAAAGGACTAAAGCTTTTATGATGTACATTCTTAAGTTTTTCTATGTCTGGATAATATTATCAGTTCCCTGCCTCACCTTTTGTCTATCTACTGCTGCAAGGGTATCCACAAAGTATCTAGCTCCTGATGTGGCCTACTGCACACTGCAAGCTAGTCACATTCTCTTCTTATTTAGACAACATACTTATCACTGAAGAGTCTTTTTCAAAGTGTCAGGAATCTCTGACTTGGCTAAAGGATCTCCTACACAGGCTGGGATTCCAACTGAACATACAAAAATCTTGTCTGACTTCTTCTCACGGGATTGTTTTCCTGGGGTGTGTCCTGACCATCTCACGTCAAATAGCTTTTCTTCCATAGGAAAAACTACTTCTGTATTTAGATCTATTCCTGATTTTTTTTCACTCAGACTACTGACTCAGCAAGAGAATTCCCCAAAAAACTAGGTCTCATGGCATATATCATACGCATGATATAATCATAAAACACATGCTGGCTCTTATTAATGCTCTCAGCTCTCTCAATTATCTGTGGTTCCTGTGACCTCTGTAAGGGTTTACAGGCAACATCACAATGATGTGGTACATAAACAAGCACAGGGGAAACATGGTATCCTGGGAGAATAGCTTTTCAGCATAATCACACTCTGCTGGGATCTTTCAAAGCATCTGAGCAAAATGTTGTGGTAGACAAGCTGAACAAGACCAGAACAGACCCTGATGAGTGGAAAATGAATAAGAGGGTCTTCCAAAAAATGATTGAACTGTGAGGTACACCCCAAATAAATGTGTTTGCCTCCATTCTTAACAATCAGTTGTTAAAAATTCTTCTGCAGGACTCCATGCAAGAAGGCCTGGAAGACAGATGCATTTTCTTTTCCTTGAACAGGAATGTTGCCATATGGTTTTCTACACTTTCCACTAATATCCAAAGTCATTCCGAAGATTCACGACTCTCCAAAGATCACTGTGGTGACTCTTTTCTGGAACTGTGGTTCTTCCTATTTTGGAAATGCCCAGTGGCAATTACTGCAAGCTTCCTCAGAGAATGGATTTACTAATTCAAGACCAGGTGTGTTTGATACATCCTAACCCTAAACAACTACAACTGACTGCATGTATGATAGATTTTAATACCTTTTATGCACATTTTTTGAGGACTTGCAGCAGGTACTAATGGAAACAAAAAAGCCTGCTTCTAGAACATCATATATGAGTAAATGGAAAAGGTTGTCTAGTTGGTGCCAAGAAAAGAACCAGCACCCATTCAGGTCTAGTGTTTTTCTGGTTCTACAATATTTGCATGATTTACTTTCCTGTGGTCAGTCCTGCTCTTTAGTCAAGACTCATTTGTTGGCCTTTTTAGTGTGTCTGCCCCTAGAGCCCCCTGCTTCAATACCATCTCATTTGAAAATGTTTTTGAAATGAGTGTTGTATAAGAAGCCTCCTGGAAAACAGGTGGCTCCTCATTGGGATGTTAATATTGTGTACCAAAAAATTGATTTTATTCCATGTCAACAGACTTATGTGAGGATCTTGAAATGAAAACAGTCTGACCTCTGACCTCTGCAAGTAGTGTATTTGAGTTGCAAGCCATCACGGTGAGTCAGCCATATTTAATTTTCCAAAAAAATAGGGTTTCTTTATGAAAAAATCCTATGTTTATGTCTAAAATGGTGCCTGCATTTACTTTAAACCAATCTATCCATCTACATGTTTTCTTTCTACAACCTAAAAATCAGGGAGAAAGGATATTCCATGCTTTGGATGTCCACATGCAACTTATCTTGACAAAACAAAGTTTTTCAGAACTTCTGAGCAGTTCATTTCTTGACAAGGAAAGTAAAAGAGGAAAATCTGTGTAACTACAGATTATTTTAAAATGGTTCTCTCGTGCTATTTCCTTTTTATATCCACCACAACAAATTATTCCAGGCAATGTCATTTCCCATTTTATCAGGGCCTTGGTTTCATTTGTGGATATTTGGAAATAGTTTAATTCTAGAAGTATTCTAGAAGCAGGGACTAGGCTAGATTCCTTCTCCAGGTCTAGGACAGGCTTTACTAGGAACTTTCTCCCGAGGCATCTGAAACCTAGTCCTACTGATGAACATAGTACATTTGTGTAACTAAACACACCATAACAGCAGATGTTCAAATGAAAGCTGGCTGGCTGTTATACTCTTAGCAGGGTTTAACTCATACAGCTAAGGCTACTACAGCAGTAATCATTCAAACATCTACTGGCATGGTAACTTTACTTACACAACTGTATTTTTGCCAGCAGAAGTCCTCTCTTAATAATTTCAGTTAGGAAATAAATTTCACTACAAGCAGCAATTATTACTACAAAAAGGTAATACAGCACGATGTATGCAAAACAAAACCAGAACAATTAAAGTGTAACAAATGACTTTGTTAGCTGTATGTAAATAGTGATAATGGAAATACTTTTGAGGGAAACTTTCGAGTACTTAATCATGACGTGCATGGTATGGAAATCCTGATCATAGCTATGAGATTATGATGGATGAAATGTACATACAGGAAAGGTCGGTGATAAAAACAAAACGATGTGCATAGTTTAATGCTGTCTATAACTAGAAATGGCACCATGCATGAGGATTGCACTGCTACTGTATGTAACTTTGGTGAAACTGTTCAACAGAGATGTGTTTCACAAAAAAGAATGGCATGTTTTCAAAGGTATGTCCTAGTGTCCACCATACATGTTAAACAACATACACATTCACAATATTATTACAATTCTGGGGCTTGTTTACATTTAGCAAAATAAGAATTGTTCTCTAAATGTACATAATAATCAAAATTCTCAGGGAAACACACATGAATTGAAAATACAAAAAATTTTAATCTGCTCCATTTGAGTTTTAGCTTCATCCTCAAAAAAATATTATCCTATATGATGGCTGAGGCAAATAAGCAAGTATATATAGATTAAGAATATCTGAAACATTAAAAATGAAAAAAAAAATGTCACACAGCATTTCAGGTTGCCAGAAAAATGCCAGCTTTGTTAAAATTAAGAATTTCTACAAATTTGTGACTTTAAGGAATATACATATACATGTAAAATAAACTAAAACTAGGGGGAAAAAACACAATGAACAAAAACAAAAACATTTGGTATGGTAACAATGGAATACCATAATGCTTTTTGGCAGATATGATTCTTTCCCTTGACAAGTTTGATAGAGAACAACAACAAAAGAACTTCTCAGCAATATCAGCCCCAACATCAGTAGAGATACTTTTAATCTTGATTATATCTCATTGTAATCTTAATGGTGGTTTGACGAAACCTACTTTTTAGTACATCAGCACAATTTATTACTTCCTGCAATTCACCTTAGATCATTGATCTTTACCATGCTTTTCAACGTGCCTGACATTTTTGTAGTCAGTTATGTGTATAGCTCTGCTGCAGTGGTGTGTGCCATTGCCTTATGTCCTTAAAATATCTTTGTAGTTATAAGAATGTAGTTTGTATTGTATCATGTTTTATTTACATATGTATGAATTCCAGAAAAGAAAAGGAAGGAAAAACACAAATGCCAATTAACCCTAAAGTTTACAACAAGCTAATGTTGCCCTAGTATCTTTCCACTTCAAAAGATTTTAAATTATTGTAAAAAGAAATATAAAAATAGCACAGCTGCTACGTAGAATGAATTTTAGAAACATTTTCATCATTTTTTCTTGTTCAGGGAGAGCAGAATTCGATTAAGTCATATTTTTCTTTTCCTTATTTTTTCTTGGCTAAAGCTTTCCAGGTTATTATCCAAATATTGTGAAACTAATATGCTAATAAGTCTGTAGACTATATAGTTATAAACTCATATGCTTTTCATTCTATGTTTTTTTCTTTATTGTGTGTACACATATAATGCACAATCTTTACTTGTATTACAGTTTCCTTTTTCCTTTTTAATATCAGGTCCCCTGAAAAGAGACTATTAGCCTAGGACTAACCGGTCAACAAAAGATAAATAAATACATTTTCCACTTTAGAATTACAGTACTGATGTAAATAAAACAACTGAAAAAGTGCCTTAAAGTTATGCTTAAAATTTAATAAAACAAATGAGCTTATAATGAAACATCTTTGTTGGTAATAATTTTGATAGACAATTTTTAGATGGATTAGATAATTAATACATGTCTTTGAGGTAGGGTTGCAAATTGAATGTGACAGAAATAGAAACAAGACTGGCTGTTACACTGGTTGGTTGAAAGGTGAAAAATTGAGATATAAGGGAAACCAGTACAATGTGATGGATCATAGTTTAAACTGTCAGAACTCAATAGGATACTGGCAGAGGAACTAAATGTGGCCCTTTTTGACAAACTGATAAAGATTTAGTGTTTGTGGCAGAACTTAATGAGGTGATGGTGCTGTGACAAAAAAAAAAAAGATGTACTGAATAGGCAAACTACCATTCACAAACCAGCCCACATTTAGCAATAGGTAAGAAAATAATTTCTTTTTATGTCGCAAATAAGATAAGATGATCATAGTCATAGGATTATAGAATCACAGGAGGTTACTAGGCTATTGACCCGGAGGTCTTTTCAGGCCACAGATAAAGAGGCAGTAGTTTAGATAATGGCAGTTTTTGAGATGTTTCACAAAGAAAATTGACATATAGGCAGGGACACTGGAGCATAACCCTCAAGTTGTTTATTTAAATTGCAGTGCAAGGCACAGGGCTAAAGGAAATAAAAATTTAATATAAAAATGGTACTTTGAGAGCACTGTAAGGCCTTCACTTATTTATTTTTGATTTTCTGACAATGGTGCAAAACTATGACAAAAAAACATCAATGTACAACTAACAGTAAGATCTACAACAGGCTCTAAATTTCAGTGCTGGTATTATAAAATGAGAAGAGCTTCAGTTATGAAATGACAAGGGGCCTAAAATGTGAAACCTAGGATTCATTATTTGAAAGGCATTTAACTTGAGAAAATGCAATAGGCTTAAACTTTCCATTTGACCTATTCACCTCATGTGCAACATTAATATTTGCTTCAAATCTGCCAATATAAGAAGAAATGCCTGTTGTGAAACAATATGTTTAGATCAAAATGACAACATGGCACCAAAAGTACACCGATGGAGAGGAGATGCAGAGTTGCAGGGCAATACTGAGTCCTAAAAAAACTTGTTGCTGTGTCATTCAACTATCTAAGGTTGAAGGAAATGCCAAATCCATTACCTAAAGATGTGTTATATTGTCTATGAAAAAATCTGTAGAGATTATCCCTGGCTATTGCCAAGAAAAACAGATTTCTATAGAAACTACTCAGCCAAACATCTCAGATACATGATCTAATGTACACTTAGTTGGTAAAGCTTGAGTCTTGTAAAGAGTAACTTATGGCCTTTAGAATATATCAAATAAGTGATGTCAGTCATATAGTAGTATACAAATATGTCTCAAAATATGTCAGTTAAAATGCATCAAATGCAGTAAAGCTAGGTAAAATAAAAGCAATAATTTGTTCACAAAAGAAATTTAACAATTTATTTTGATCTTTTGCTCTGAATCATTGTTGAACATTTTGTGGTCTTCACATCCCTGGGGTGAACAAATTTCTGACCAGCTCCTTAGAATCTGTGGTAGTCATTGGCTTATAATTTGTAACAGATATGCTTAAAAACATATATTCTCTGATCATGTTAGAATATGGACAAATTGTGAGGATTGCAAGGATATTGCTTGCCTACCACATTTCCACTTATTCCTTTGTTTCACACATTTCCCGTTATGTACTTCAAATTTCTATCTGGAAATCTTGCGCAATGTCTACATTATCCCACTGACATAATTTTTATATAAAACCCAGAGCATTTTGTCATCACTGTTATTAGTGAAGAAATAGTTAATACAGCTCGTCAATTTTGGTCCATGTTGCTTAGAGATAAGGAGTTAAATAAATTGCTGCCACAAAGGTTAAACATTTCTTATAAAAGGGCCAGAAATCTTAGAGATATGGTTGTGCATAATCAATTTGAACCACCTATAATGAATATTAGTGTTGGGATGCCTGTATTTAAAGGCACTATACCATGTAATAAATGCTCTATATGCAAAAATGTGATCAATAGCTTTAAGGATATTAAAGGACATTAATTTGGGGTTAAGAGTAATTTCAATTGCAATATATGTGGGGTTTTATATGCTCTTAGATGTAGCTGTAATAAATTTTACATTGGTGAGACCAATAGAAGTTTTAAAGTTTGTTTTCAAGAACATCTAAGAGATATAAAAAATGCTAGAATTGATAGCCCACTTGGTAGTCATTTTTCTGAATTTCATAATTGTAACCCTAATCACATTATTGGTTGTGTTTTGGAAAAGGTTGAGATATTCTTGGGGGAACTAGTGAATTTGGATGTTAAATTATGTAAAAAGGAGATACTATATATTTTAAAGTTTAATACTTTGGACCCTTAGGGTTAAATAAGGAATGTGACTGGAAATATGTAATTTAATTTAACTTAATTGATTAATTGCAGTGGGTGTGCTTTGCAAAGCTTAGGTGTATATAATCTTGATGCTTTTTATGTTATTTTACTCTGTGAAGGCTGTATACCCAAGGCACTAAGTAATAAAAGGTTGGACTGTTCGTTGTGTTGGTGGTATAGTTTTCTTGTTTTGCTTTCTTAGTAGTATATATATTTTATCTATGGCTACGGACCCTGCCAACAATATACCATGCATATTTAGAGAAGACTATTTGGATCAAGGCCAGAGGACTATGGAGCAGTATGTTACCCAATCGTCAGATAAGAGCTTGAGGTTTAATGATGGTGAGCCTGAAAGATCCAATGTGTCTTTTGCTGACCCAGGTGGAGCAGCTACTACTACTGCGTGGAATAGTTTTCTGGGTGAACGTAATTTTCGCTGCCTGAATCTGTTTGAGGGTGTTGGTGTGACTCCTACTTCTTCCTTGCCGGTGGAAGCCTGCAATCTAAGAGATAAATTAGATCACTTGCTTTGTAAGGAAACTAGCGTTCAATTTAATATCTCTTATTTACAGTGATATCTGGACTTAAATATTTCTCCTAGGGGGCTACGAGTGAACAAATTTCCTACTACACCGTTTGATTTAAAGAACCCTGAAGATCTGTTTTTTCACAAAAGGTGAATGGCAGCAGCTCATAACTGTTCATTGGAGTGGATCCGTATACTAATTGACCGGGACCACCTTAAAAAATGGCAACTAAAGGAAGAAATTGTAATAGTGAGTATGGAATTACAAAAACGTGTTTCCTGTTCTAAATTAGAGGACATGCTTAAAGACATTAATGGTGTTTTAAAAGAACTTGAAGCAAGTCTTGTGGAACGTAAAAGCTCTAAAATTAATAGAGACACAAAAGATTATAAATTAGAACAGGCTTTTCTTTATAAACTTAACAGTAAGTGCTCATTTTCCAACAACAGGAATAATAGTAATTTAAATAACTCCACCTCATCAACTGTTTCCTTCACTTTGCCTGAAGGAGTGGAGCAAAGTTTTCCTGATGTTAATGACCAATGGGAAAACTTTCCAGCACTACCAGAAGCTGCTAACACTTCGGAGTTCAAACATAGATTTTGGAATGACAATCAGCAGACAAATAATAAATCCAATTCCAAATTCCATGGAAAACGAGATAGAAATGACTAGGGACAGTGGAAAAATAATGGTGGTAACTACAAAGGACAATTTAATAAGAAAAAAAGATGGAATTAGTGGACAATCAGTTATAAATGATGTTTTATTGTTGAATGTATCTAATAGTGAAGTATCTGATGTAGTTAAATCTGTGTTGTGTCTAGGCTTAAAATTCATACCCACTGCTTTGCCCAGATTGCACATTCTAAAACAGGAGATTTTTTTACTAGGTAGAAAATTACATCTTAAAAGTTTTTTTAGTAATAATAATGGTGCTAATAATGGATGTTTTGAAAACACCTTGGAAGATTCTTTTTATTCATGTAATTCTTCTTTTATAGATAAATTTGATGAGAATGAAGTTGAATGTAATGTTGTTAATGAATATAGTGCTGTGAATGCATATACAGAATTGGATACTAGTGCAATTAAAATCAAAAGTCACTTTATTCCTCCATATACCAATATAAACATTCAAAGTTATATTTCTACTATTAATTTTGAAATAGAAAATCATTATAATGCACTGATGTATAATAAATCTGATGTTCATTTTAATTTAGATAAACTGCAATTGATTGAATTTTGCAAGTTCTGTATAGATAGAAATTTTGTTGTAAAGCCATCAGACAAAGGCAATCAAATAGTGATTTTAAATTATGTACAGTATTTAGATATGTGTTACATGCATTTGAATGATGTTGAGGTTTATGAGAAATGTAATATAGACAGATATTTTAAAGCTATTGATGAATATCTGTTGCTGCTTGAAAAGGGAAAACGTTTGGGCTATTTTTCTGCCAATGATGTGTTAAGAAAGTTTAATGTAGAAGACAGCAATTTGACTGTCTTCTACTGTTTACCCAAGACACATAAAGGCCTTGAGAAACTGACTGGAAGACCTATTGTGTCTGCTGAAAAATACTTTTTAAAACCTATTAGTACATTTCTGCATGAGTATTTGAGGAAATATGCTTTGAGATTAGCCTCGTATATAAGAGATAGTCAAAATTTTTAAATTAAAATACAAGGTTTTGAATGGAATAGTTCTATGTATTGGTTATGCATGTATGTGAAACGCTTGTACACCAATATCAGGCATGAGGTTGGTGTCCAAGCTCTGTTCCATTTTTTTGGGCCATTCCCCTATATCCCATTTTGTGATTGATTTAGTGGTGTTCTGTTTAAAACACAACTTTTTCACATTTAATGGGGAGGTCTTCCATCAACTACAGGGTACTGCAATGTGGGCAACTTTTGCCCCCATGTATGCAAACCTGGTAATGGGTAAATTTGAGTTTGACAAGATATATCATCGTAATTTCTATAAAACCAAGGTTTTGCTTTATTTAAGATTTATTGATGACCTCATTTTTTATGTGATGGTCCCATGGAGGTAGCTACTCAATCTGTGGAAGATTTACAAATTAATAATATGGGCCTACAATTTGATGGTATTCAGCTTGGAACAGAAGTTAGCTTCTTAGACATGAATACTGGGCTACGTAACAAGTTTACTTATAAAAATCAGTTTCTATATGGTAACAGTTGTCATCCAGAGCATTTAATAAAGATTCTACCCTATAATGAATTTTTAAAGATATATAGACTATGTAATAGGGATGAAATATTTATACAAGAAATTTTGGAAACAGAAAATATGTTCCTAAATAGAGGCTAGAAGATATACATTGTTAAAAAAGCTAAGGTTAGGGTTATGAATCTTAGGTGGCCCAGTGTCCAAAATAATGTGAGAAATGAAAACATGAGGGGTGGAATGTATTCTTGGCCTGATGACAATTTTTGTAATATTCATGTTGAACATGTACCTAACAAGGAAGAGAACTTGAGTAACATTTTCTTTGTAACTACATATAATGTTATTAGTGAACAAATAGTTAATACAGCTTGTCAGTTTTGGTCCATGTTGCTTAGAGATAAGGAGTTAAATAAATCGCTGCCACAAAGGTTAAACATTTCTTATAAAAGGGCCAGAAATCTTAGAGATATGGTTGTGCATAATCAATTTGAACCACCTATAATGAATATTAGTGTTGGGATGCCTATATTTAAAGGCACTATACCATGTAATAAATGCTCTATATGCAAAAATGTGATCAATAGCTTTAAGTATATTAATGGACATCAATTTTTGGTTAAGGGTAATTTCAATTGTAATACATGTGGGGTTATATATGCTCTTAGATGTAGCTGTAATAAATTTTACATTGGTGAGACCAGTAGAAGTTTTAAAGTTCATTTTCAAGAACATCTAAGAGATATAAAAAATGCTAGAATTGATAGCCCACTTGGTAGTAATTTTTCTGAATTTCATAATTGTAACCCTAATCACATTATTGGTTGTGTTTTGGAAAAGGTTGAGATATTCTTGGGGGAATTAGTGAATTTGGATGCTAAACTATGTAAAAAGGAGATACTATATATTTTAAAGTTTAATACTTTGGAACCCTTAGGGTTAAATAAGGAATATGACTGGAAATATGTAATTTAATTTAACTTAATTGATTAATTGCAGTGGGTGTATTTTGCAAAGCTTAGGTGTATATAATCTTGATGCTTTTTATGTTATTTTACTTTGTGAAGGCTGTATAGCTGAGGCGCTAAATAATAAAAGGTTGAACTGTTCATTGTCTTGGTGGTATAGTTTTCTTGTTTTGCTTTCTTAGTAGTATATACATTTTGTCTTCATTATCTGTTCTATCACCCTTTTATAAGAAGAACAAAGTCCCACTATAGGTGCAAAGGATCCTATTTATTCAACGTTTCTACAAGCAGGCTGGGTGAAAGTAAGAAACAAGCAATGAAAGTGGATAAAATAATCTTGGAGAATGTTCCTAAGAATTATTCCACATGATAACAAAAGCCAACTGTATTCTACAAATGATGCAACCGAGTCCTAGCTATGGTTTTACAGAATATTTATTGTAAGATGAATGTGTGCTACTGTGTGGAATTGCCTTCTGGGATTAGGGACTTTAAATGATGTTTACAGCTGGGGGGACAGAATCTGGGTGGTGGATTGGCATCATCAACTGCCTGGCTCAAGCTCCCAGGCCTAATGGTTGCTATTGGTGGGCTGTGCCTCTTCATTCCTGCTGCTGATTGGTTGTTGGGGCCTCTTTTAATATTGAGTAGTTTTGTTGATTTAATAAAACATATTATGGTTTGCCACCCTAATACTTCGATTTCAATGATGGCATTTTAATTTCCTTGCAATGTGCTCATTTTAAGTGAAGTTTCTTCTGATAGTGTTGTTTATTTCTGACAGATGTTGTGCAATATGCCTCTTAAACTTGTTAATCATGTATAAAAACATTCACATAATCTGCATTTTGTTCTGTATACAATGCACTCTATGTCATAGTTCCCACTGGTCAGGCTCTTGTACTTTTTTTTACCACAGACCAGGCATGTAAAATAGTCTGAACAACTCAAGAGTAGACAGTACTTGCAATCTGATGCACTGCACTTGTATATGCCCTTGGGGGCTGGTTGTTGCTTCTGTGTTTACTTGAACAAGTCCCTACTCAAGATTCTCTGCTCTGGCCATCATTAGATCAAAAGGTTTTACAAAAGTTCTAAGACACACCTAGAATATTTAGAACCTTATGACTTCTGGGGGCATAGTGGCCCTCAAATCCCTGGTTTAATTCAGTTCCTTTCTCCAAACTTGTTACAGTACAGTGTTGGTCTATTATGATGTGTTTAAAAGCTTGGAGGAAGCTAAAAAGTAAAACAAAGTCTTGAAAAACAAGAAAAAGTAGTCTCTCTGGATGATGTGGCACCAGGATAAGAGGAAACCTGAGGGGCACTGGAGAGATGGAGAGGACTAGTGTACATTGGGGGGACTACAGAGTCATTTTTCCTGGGGCTGCGTTTCACCTAAGACTGAACTTCTTGATTGCAGGCACACATCTGAGGTGTATATATTCAGTAAAGTGGCTATAATGAGCAGATACATACTAAGGCAGTCTGTGGATGAAAGTGAATGACCAAATCTGCTGTTTAATCACAGATAAGGTTTACTGACCTGCTGTAATAGAACCTGAGCCATTCTGGTTAACCCTACCCATTCATTTGCTTCCTGCAGCCCCCATTGATTTGAAGTCACCAGCCACCACTGATCTTGCCTCATTCTGCAGGTGTAAGAGTCCCACTGTCAGCAGCAGAAGTAGGGGCTGAAAAATGAAAAGGAGAATTTCCTGTTATAGATACACAACTAGTATGAATCAATCAACAGCTTTAAGGTAATTGTAAGTGGGACAAAAAAACAAAGAAACTTTCAAAAATATGTATTTTGAATTTGCTTCTCTGAATGCATGGCCGCATTTGTTAATTGCTAGCTTTTAAAGGACTGTTCATTGTGTCTCTATACAATTCAAGAGTAAATAAATAAATATACTTAGATTTTGTAACAAACGTGTTAAACTATCACAGAACTGCAGATATTTATGTTTGTTTTGCTAAACTTGAGATATACATCATTTTGTTTCCTTCTAAAAGCCTTGTTTCTTCCTTTTAAAAGCCAGTATTGTATTAAAGAGAAATTCAGATCAGCTGATCATGCTCCACAAAACTATGCACCGGGGGCAGTTGCCCCTGTCACCCCCCATTATGCTGCTCATAACCAGCATTATTATATGCACTTGAGAGCAGGGGGCACCTCTAAATCCATATTAAAATCCACTTGGACAATCTGGGGTGTGGAGGCCGATGCAGCTCTAGAAGCTCTGGTAATGATTGTTCTGTGATTCATTTTATGTCTTATTTTTGCAGACAGTTACTTGTTAACTGCATTTTTTACTATTACCCAAAAGAGTTATGTATGTACCCAGCAGAAGTGTAGCTGGCTCGACCATCGCCTTTTGCCGGTACCATAAACCAGCTCCCTACTCACTCAGCTCTTCAAGTGAAAAAAAAAGCACTTCATTGCAATTAGCTAATTGCTTTATTATAGTTAGATCCACCCTTGCCAGGTCTCCCATTTAAGATCAACAAAAAAGAAAGAAAAGGAAAATAAAACATTTTATTTTAATACGTCAGTTCCAAAAATTGTGGCTTATTACAACTAGATCTTCCACTGAAGGGCAAAAAATAAAGCACTTCACTGCAATTAACAATCAGAATTACAGTTAGATCCAAATCCCTCCATCTCTTCCATTGAAGAGCAACAAAAACAAAAGAAAGAAATAAAAAAATACTTCACTGTAATAAGCTGATCATTAAATTGTAGCAGTTAGCTTATTACAGTTAGATCTATGCCTCCCAGCTCCTCCATTGAAAAGCAAAAAAAAATAAATAAATAAATAAATAAATAAATATAAATAAATAAAAACACCCATTCCTTTTAGTAGCATAAAACAACAGTTCCTTCTACTGGCATGTCCCCCCTCCTTCCTGCCCTAGCAATTCAGGTCCCATTTCTATGCACTACCCCCACCCCTCATTCCACATATTTTATTAAAAAATAATAATAATTTCTTCTTTTAAACTGTAGCAAACTGCCTTGCTATAAATGTAGCAAACAGTTGCTACAGCTTATACCTAGTGTGCATGGAGTGCTATCTTGCTCAGGTTTAGTTAAAGAAAGAGAGAGATTCTTTTTTTCACTTTTAAAATGAGGCAATTGCTTGCTACAATGTAGCAATCATTTCCTACAAATTAGACTACATATAGAGCACTACAGCACTGAGGTTTGACTACAAATGCTATACAGACTTTTACAAGCCAGTACTGCATTAAAGTAAGATCTGAATCGGCTAATTGTGACCCTCTTCCAACACTTTGTGCCTGGAGCATTTGCCCCTCGCTCCCCACAGTAGGCTATGCTACTGGTGGCCAATATTATTATGTGTGTGCACAGATAAAAATCAGTGATATTTTTTACACATACACAATTATTTTAAATTTTTTTTGTTATTTTGTTTAACCTTCTGTTGTTATATGTTTTGCTAGGAAATGAAGCAACTGTGTGTATTTTATCATGTTCAAGCTATTCCAGGAAACAGCAGAAGATGACTTTGCCAAGGGGAGATCATGTCTATTAAACTTGGTTGACTTCTTCGAGATAGTCACCAAAGCCCTAGACAAGAGTAAATATGTGCATACAGCCTACCTGGACTTAGCCAAGGCCTTCGACACAATCCCCCACTCAAGCATCATAGATAAACTCTCCCAGTTGGGTATCAACCCATATATTGTCAGGTGGGGTTGTAAACTGTCTCAATGATAGAACTCATACAGTTAAAATAGGGGATTTCACCTCCTTTAGCAGACCCATAACCAGCAGTGTCCCACAGGGTTCAGTTCTGGGATCCCTTCTGTTCGGAATCTACTTCTCCAAAGTCTAGGCAAAAACTAAAGGTCTGTGGCTGCCAAAGTTTGCTGATGGCTGCAAACTGTGAGCAGTCATTGAGTCCCCAGATGATGTCAGCATCCTGCAAGAAGGACTTACACACACTAATGACTGGTGCCAATGTCATGGTCAAATGGTAAATGCAAAAAAAAATGCATTATCATTCCCTTCAGCAAGGGTGATGTTCCTGCAAGCTACCACATCAATAGCAATACATAAGCATGCATTTAGTGGTGAGAGATCTGGGCACACAGGTTGACAGCAACCTCACATTTGATCACCATGTCTCCACTGTAGTAAGAAGGGCATTTTATATTGCTTATTTCATAAGTAAGGGTATTACCTCCCCAAAAAAAGAAGATTATTACCCCCCCTGTACTGTTCCCTCATCAGGCCAATAATAGAATACAATACTCCCTTTGGTATGTACCTTTCCAAGCACCTGCAGCAATTAGAGAGACCTTGCAGAGTTCTACAGCAGCAGAGAGACAAAAGAGAGACATTGAAGTGATTAAGTATAATTTTTCTGCATTTTCTTGCTGCCTTTAGCTAATTCCACCTAAACGCCAATTTTCTAGAGTTTCTGTGATTTAAAAAGCTTGTTTCAGCTACACATTGTACTTATTTTACTGCCTGCACTTTAACAAAATTGTTTTTGTGTTTAAATTGCCTGTTTAACTGTTTTAGGCTACACACTCAAGTGTGATAGCCATTTATGTGCATTTAAAGTGTTTTTTGATTGTATCTGCTTTATTTTCTGAAAAAAAAAAAAAAACAAAAAAACAAAAACATATACTTGTTTTCCTGCCTTTCTAATCTAGTGTAGTCCAGTTTTCAGGTTAATGTTGAATTCAGGGCTGTGTTACAAGTTTCTGTGTTTGCCCATACCTTACTTGGATAGAAGGAAGTTCTCTGTTCACTATGAGAGAGGGAGCTTTGAGCAGCCTATCTGTCCCTGGAGGAGTGGTTTCAGCCCATAAATTAGTAGTTTATTGGCCATTTTGGGCTAATTTCTGTCTCTTTCATTTTCCTGCTATAAAACCTGCATTTACGCGGTTTTGCGCACAGGGCAGCCCCAGTTAGCTTGGGTATAACTATTCCCGGCTCCACAAAGTCTACTCTTCAATTTTTCCCTTGGAACTAGACAAACTTTCAACTTAAGCACTCAAACCATTCACTTCTCATCCTGGCACTTGCTCAAAACTCATAGCAAGCACTAATAAACCTTAGCACTAGACCCCTCTATACTGTAGAGAAGGACAAGGCTCTCTATTCGATCTTACCAGCCAATCAGTAAAACAGTTCACTGTACCTATCTAGGCATGTCCAAAGGGCAGTTTCAGGTGTACTTTCTGGTCCAACTGGTGAATCTAGGCATTTTGAGGTAATGTTACAATTGCCTCATGTACACAGACAACCCTCTCCTCCTTCCACCAAACACTAATACTGATACTAATACAGCCCCTCATTGACCCTATTTAAGTGCAATTTGGCCGATTGGATGGGTAACTGAAAATTTTCCCTGGGGGATCCACCTGTGTCACTCTTGGACAGGGGCAATAGGTGCTAATTTTAGTGTCACTCTTGGAAACAAGGGTTTAACTTGACTAGGCTTGTAAGAGCCCAAGGGCCATTAGCCTAGTAACCTCCTATGATTCTAGAAGATGTGGTCATAATTAAATAAATAAATATGTAAATTTAATTAAACGGTCCATTGATGCGGCAAATCTGGAAGTTCTGATTTCAAACTGCAACAGATACCAGAAAAGGAAATATTCACAACAGTAGCTAATTTAACACATGGTTTGAACGTGTTCAACAGACTCTGACCTTTAATAAATGCCAAGCTTAATTCCATTAATTTGCATGAATACAAGTGAGACAGTCCTGTTAATCAGAGTATGTTTATATTTAGTTGTATCCACCTATATGTGCAGATTTTGTAAGAGATAAATTCGCTTCCTGTCTACAAGTATGGGTGCTGATTTGTCTAAACATGGGCTAAACCCTTAGCTAGGCTTATAAGGGCCTCAGAGCCAATAGGCTAGTAACCTCCAATGATCCTATGAATTCTTTATCTGCTTGGGCACTGCCTTCAAGAATGGACACACCTGTGTTGAAATTACCTCTAGTGGTACGAAGCTAACTAATACAACTAAAATAATTATAGCTGGACCTGTTTTAAGCATTTTTAGTTATTATTTGCCTAAGTGAGGAAGCTTACAGTCTCGTGGCTGTGTATTGTGATTGTTTTCAGTTAAGCACCTGCAATAAAATTCTACAAATGTAAAAGTTTGAGTGGCAAAAAATGTCATAGTGAATTATAGTTGGACCTGTTTTAAGCATTTTTAGTTATTATTTGCCTAAGTGAGGTAGCTTACAGTCTTGTGGCTGTGCATTGTGTTTTCAGTTAAGCACCTGCAATAAAATTCTACAAATATAAAAGTTTAAGAGTGGCAAAAAGTTGTCATAGTGATAATGGCAACTGTATCAGTAAAGGGTCTGATGGAGTGCCATTGGATTCATAGCTGAGTGAAGATTTATAGCTCCCCAGTGGAGAACAGACAATTTTCCACAATTCTGAAGCATTCTAAATGTCATCTGTTGAGCATAAATTGAACATAAACAACCTTGTAAAATAAATTGTAACGTTTTGGGAAGGAACTCTATGGAAAAATACTATAGGCAGAGTAAAATATAAGAGGAGCAAAGGTACATGCCAATCAAAATACATTTAAAATATCACTGAGCTTAGTGGGAGAAATAATCACATGGAAGGCATTTATATGACCTCTGTAGAGAACCAAGATGCAGGGGGCAAGTTTAAATTGTAAAATGGGTGTAGAGAGCTTTCTGAAGAGTCAGATAACTAAAGGCACTGAAGACCATGACATTGATTTCTTATTAGATGACTTATGTGCCAAATATGTCATACTGGATAGTTGCTAAGTATTCACTCCATCTTCCTTAGAGGCATTGAAGAGGCAGATCCAAAGCTGATCATCATTTTATTCCAGATAGCTGGGGAGAGGAAACAGTTATTTCATATTTCCAGGTTCAAATAAAAGATTACATTTAAATATAAGCAGTGTGAGTTTATGACATAGAGGAATAAAGCCCTGAGTATTACCCAGATGACCTAAATTTGATTAGTGGCTCAGGCAGGGGAGTTTGGAAGTCATTGGGTAATACTGATTTAGCCATCCTGGAGATAGTGGATTGGTGGCCCCAGCTGGTATACACACAATCAGTGGCCATAGGACTAGGGCATGTGGCCTTTGCAATCCCAGCCTGGTGACATTAGACATCATGGGATATGTATGCAAGCAAGCACACATCGAGGAGAAGGCATAGGATGCTCTTACAGAGACATGGATGATCATGTCAGCTAATGGGGGGGGTAGGGCCATAATACAGAAAAACACCACTTATGGGATGTGATGGTCACATGATGCATAGCCTTCACCCTGTGATGTGTAAGAAGGGTAATGCTGCCAATTTATGGTTGGTAAGCATGGGGACCAAGAAAAGGACACAGAAAAAAATGCAGTCGTAAGTGACGTCAGAGGCAGAAGTTGAAGGTGACAGTAATGTGTTAGTTTAATGACAGAATGGCAAGGGGAAGCTGCAGCCTTAAACAAATCAATGTACTACAGGGACTTAAGTATTCATTGCTATCGTCAACAAATTAAAATATTCCTTAAATAAATGAATAACATTCAAAAGTACTTAAGAAGATCCTACAGAAATGAAGTCCAATAGCTCACCTTTTGTTGACATTTAGTCAATAAAGACAAAAATTGCAAAGGTCACTTATCCCCGATGAAAGACTTCTGGTTGACAACCTCACAAGAATCAAAGAAATTAATGAGATCATTTCACAGAAATGGGATACCAGCGATTTCCTAGAAATATTCATAAGGGAAGTAGAAATGATCATTTACTGAAAAGAATGCACTTGTTATGTCTTATATTCCTTTCATTCCATTTACGCTAGGAGGTTACTTGGTTTTTTTTCATGTGTATCTCACTATTGGCCTGAACATAAAGTCAGCTTTCTCATTTGAATGACTCTCTGAAGTTGCCCATTAAAGCAAGTACACATGTTTTTTGGGATTATGGGCCAAAGAGGTTTACCTGCATCTCTTGAATGTCATTAGGATTGACTTATCTTCTTCCATCGGGTCTATATTACAACATTGAACTAAAACAAGTTCGAACATTGTAATATCGAACCCTAAAGTCAGAAAGTTGAAAATAGCAAGGGGAAAAAAATCAGTGGGCCGTTTTCGGGGCTTTGCTATTTCCTGCACTGTGATGCAATCTCGGATTTGGTATATTTAAGTAGGGGGGTGGTGGCGGCACAGCCCCCCCATGTTGGGGGTGTGGGGGGCTAAGGTTAATTTTTTTTTTGTCATGGAACAGCGATTTTTTTTTCCTGGGAAAAAAAATTGCTGTTCTGCTTACGGTTTTGTTGGGTCTTGGACCTTAGGGTTTGATATTACAACAATCGAACTTTTATAAGTTCGACATTGTGATATAGACCCTCTTCCATCAATTTATAGGTTCATATGTGTATACTAGGCTAACAACCTCTGGGGCAAATTTATGTGCCTTAGAGGTTATTTTAAGGGGGTATATGTAAGCTAGGGCAAGATTTACAGGCTGACTGTAAATTTTGCCAGACTCTTCTATTTTAATAAGTCACTTTGACCAAAGTAATGAATATAATTAGTAAAAATGGATTTTATTTATTTACTTATTTGACATTTGATTACCAGGAAAGTCTGACTGGGTAGGAGCCCATTTTCAGTGGAGGCCCGGGGAGAAAAGCTCCAAAGTATTACAAAACATTTTAAAAATAATAATTATACAGATATTAAAAAATAATACAAAAACAAATTCAGCTTAAATAATTATACCAAATTAGACATAATATGAAAACATTGGTTGAGTAGATACAAGTTATATGACAATGATTTAACTGTTGAAGAAATGTCAGCCTGTTTATAGAGAAAGTATATTACAAATAGGAATTACAATATGAAGTGAGAGAAAAAAGGCTTATGGTATATAGAGAGAGAAAGCTAGGGGAGAGAAAGTGATAGAAGTGAGGAAGTGAGTGAAGAAGTGAGAGTAAGGATATGTAAGGTATGAATAGGTATTTCTCCACATTTAGGGATATAGTTTATCTTGGTGTTGAACAAGAATGCATCCAGCTTTTGGCTAGATAGTCTTTCACAATGGTTTTGAAGGATGGAAGGGAGGGTATACTCATCAGATTTAAAAGGTCTCTTAAAGCTCATTTGTTTCAAATGCTTTTTTCACTTTTAACTTTATTGGTATCTACTTGCATTTCAAAACATAACTTGGTTATTGATATTGTTTAACCTTGTTGTGCAGCTCTCATGTATTACATTATTTTCACATACCACATTTGTTTTCATTCTGTGTATTTAATGATTTGTATTCTTGCTTAGCTAAATAGCAAGTTAATAAAATGTACCTTGAACATTTAAAATAAAACCTCACTCTCTCTAAATTATTCTTCTTTCCAATGGCTTCCTGGTGTTATTTCTTTTCTGAAGTTTCCAGGTACAAGGAGAGTATTACTAATCCAATGAGTAAACCAAAAAATTCAGCAAGTAATTATAAAGCAGATGATTAAACTGAGGTATTCGGTGAGAGTGCCTGTAGAGCAGAAGAGTAAACTGTGGTATTCAGGAAGAGTGCTTATTGAGATGATGTGTAAACTGAGGTATTCTGTGACGGTACTTACTAAGCCTATGAGTAAATCATGGTATACAGTAAAGTACTTACCAAGCTGATGAGAAAATAGAGGTAATTTGGCTGTATTAAACTCATAGCAGGGCTGTCTAATCTGCTCACTGAATGTCTACGTGAACTTGAGACTAAGAGGTTCTAGGTTCTTGTTTTCTTGGCTTGTGGTACTTATAAACAGTTTGCAAGCAAAGATACAAATATGTATTTTGTGTTTATGGAAATGGATGACAACAGTCAGATGTAACATTATTGAAATAGAAAACTTTATTGTAGACACAGATAACATTTCAACAGTTTTTACGAGTGGGAATGCTCTCTTGTGATTCTCAGCCAAACTATTGCTAGGTGTTGAAACAAGGGATCACAGAACTGGATAAACATCTGGTGGATGGATACAGGCAGGTATGTTATTATTATGCTTCAAGTAGTTGTTAGTTTTATATATGTATATAGTTTTATATATATATATATATATATATATATATATATATATATATTAGTTACATATATATATATATATATATATAAAATATATATATATATATATATATTATATATATATATATATATATATATATATATATATATATATATATAGTTTTTAGTTTTGATATATATATATATATATATATATATAGAGAGAGAGAGAGAGAGATACACACACCACACACACAGATACACATGCACATTTCTGTCCTTTTCATAGTCACTATGAAATACTGGTGGTTGTTCTACTTAACACAGCATTATACAGTGAGGAATGTGCTTTTATTCTGCATGATGGATGCCAAATTAGCAAACTCCACATGCAAAAATATAAATTAAGAAAACAGGCTCATTTTGTTTTGGAAATACATTACTGTTGCTTGTAAGTATCTCTGAGGTCTTTAAAAAATATAATGTTGGTCAAAAAAACATCATAAAGCACTGCGAATTAATAAACAGAGAGAGAGCAGCAGTAAGTCCTCTTGTAAGTATGTCTGAATATGTGGATATCCAAGAGCTGTCCTAACTTTAACATCTAGTCAGATGATTTTAGCTGGAACAAAGACCACTAAAACAGTTACAAAACTTAGGGTTACTCATAATCCTACTCCCCTGCTGTCTGATCTGAATAAAATGAAACCATGAAGTGGAAGGGTGACTGAACATCAAGATAGATGACTTAGAAAACTGAACTCTTATAAATGGTTTGCAAATCTTGGCTTCCAAGACAAATCTGAATGGCTAGACTTTGTCACTTTTCATCAGAAATGAACTGTCAGCATAACTGTCCTGAGGATTCCTGCCCCTTTCAAAACTGAATATGCAAATCATAGCAGACATTGAGCAAGACCTCCGGATAACCTACATAGATAGCTCTTTTTTGCATTTAATTGTCCTCTGCTTATACTTTTCTGTTCTGGTCCTGTTCTCTCTCTCTCTCTCTCTCTTTTGTTTTGCAGACATGCTTCATTTAATAAACACAGAACAATGGTAAAAAGTGCAGGCAAGAGAAACAGACAGCTTGCTTTTTTTGCCATCTTTACACTTTGGATCTTTTTTTTTCCTAAGGCATGGTTAGTGAGCAAAAAAAAACTGGAAAAAATGTTTTTAGTCACAGCATTTGGATTTTGTGTTATAAGCAGGCATGGTTGTTTTTCTCCAGGATCTCCCTGCACATTAAGTATCTTCTCTGGAATGCCAGTTAACCATTCTATATGTCTTTGTTTCTGAGTCAAAGTAATAACTGAAGTCTAACAGGGAATATATGTTTTAGAAGTGTAATCTGTTGGCAAACTTTAAAAATTCCCTACAGAGTACTCTGTCAGAAATATTGGATGAGCAAACCTTTGAAACTAATGAAATTATATTTTTGATTTAGGAAATAACATCTAAATTGCCTAGGCATAGTATAGCCTTGTTAAGTTTTATTCTAGTTGCTGCCAAAAAAGCAATTACAAGAAAATGGAAGTCAAAGTCTGAACCAACTGTATTTCAAGTAGTGAATTTTTGTAAAAGATAAAGGATCTGGAAGGAAAAGCTTTAGAAAACAAAAGAAGCACATCACATACAAAATGGAAATTGTGGGAGCAATACATGCAGAATAATGTTTTGGAAGAGATTAGAGGTTTAAGGGAAGGCAGAAACTGATCAATTTATGTAATGCTGGATTGATAATTGTATAAAAGTGAACATGTTAACATGGTTTGTTTTCTTCTATATAAATGTATGCTTGCCTATGTCTTAGGTGATAATTTAATCAAAGTGTTTAAAAAAGTAATAACTGAAGTCTTCAAGGTCAAACTTGTCTAGGATTAGTCTACAAAACAGAGTCAGGATGTTGGATCAAAGACCACCTGTCCAAATGCATTTTAAGCTTAAAATAGTAGCCAAGAATAAGTTTATGTAAACGCTGAGCAAAAAAGCTGCTCATATCCTTAATTTAGGAGATTGTGCCCTTGAAATTATAATAACAAACTTTAGAATCATTGCCCATTGGTGATAGAGGAATTTGTCTTGCAACCCCTGCCCCACATAATATTTTTTCATCCAAATTGCTACAAATTGTGCTTCTGTTGTGTTGTAGCCAGGTGTATCACCTGCTACCTATAAACTCTGAACATTGAACTCTGTGGTTTTATGCAAAATAAGAAATCAGATTGTGTTGTTTTTAATTATTTGTTTATTTGCTTGCTTGTCTTAAAAATACCATTGTGTAAAATCTTATTATAACAGTAGATCCTTCTCTTCATTGCTGCAATATTCTTCACTTAAGGAATCTCCTTCCAAGGATAGCCCAATATTTGGCCTGTATACCAAAGACTTCAGCTCTTTTAGACACTGTATGTCACATGTGTGCTCCCCATGCATGACATAGGGCATAAAGGTGATGTACAGATGCAGATACTTAAAACTGAAAAAGCCCCAGGAGGAAAAGAATATCATCAGGGGCAAAGAAGAACATGTGTCTCCCAAAAAAGAAAAGAAAGAAGGAATAAGGGAGAAGGGTCCCTCACCCAGGAGGGCAACCAGAAAACAGGGCAAAAGTGAGGACAGAGGGGGAAGAAGGAAGGTACTGAATACTGCAAAAGTGAAGAGAAGGACATATACTGTTATGGTAAGATTTTCCAAATTTGTACTTTATCCTTCCATATCACTGTTTCAGTATTCTTCACCTAAGAGAGCATGCAAGAGCTCAAGCAGAAGCCTGGGAGGAAGAATGCAGTGAAGAACCTGGCACAAACTCATGCAGCATAGCCCTGGCAAAGCTTATTCTGGCCCTGAAAGCAATATTCAACTTATTATGTTTAGTGAAAGTATGAAATGAGGACTAAGTAGCAGCCTCAAGGATAGAACTGACAAGGATAGAACTGACATTCATACCCTCGAAAAATACACCAAAGGAGGCAACTGCCCTAGGAGAACGTGGCTTTACAGATCACGAATGACATTTACCATGAAAAGAATAACAACAAGAAATAGCCTTAGATGATTTGCTTAGAAACAGACAAACCCAAAGGCCTGGAATGAAAATAAATTAAAAAAAAAAGTTTTATCTAAATAATATCTGAGCTGTCTATGCAAATCCAAGATGGGAAGGACTTTCTCACTGGCAGACTGCAGAGAAGGAAGATGAACAGGCTGATTAAGGGACAACTCATTAACCAATCTTGGGCATAAAAGACGGGTTAATGTGAAGTCACACTGTCTCTCTGTGGAAAACTAGAAAAGGAGTAGTAGCCATGAGATCCTGTAGTTCAGACACTGTCTTAGCCGAAGTGAGGGCCAAACAAAGAACAGCTTTCCAAGTGAAAACTTTGAACAAAGAGGAAGAAGCAGGCTTAAAAGGAACCTGCTGTTTATCTGCTCAATATTGCTATCTACAGCTATTCCTGGCAAGATCACCTTCAGCATGTCAGAGTGGTCCTGGGCAGACTGCAAAGGGCAGGGTTGACCATTAAGCCCAGTAAGTGTTAGGTGGGCATGGCAGAGGTCTTCTACCTGGGACATAGAGTAGGGAGTGGCAAGATCAGGCCAGAACCTGTCAAAGTGGAAGCTAAAGCAGGTTAGGGCATTTTTGGGGACAGTGGGGGTACTATAGAAAGTTTGTTCCCAAGTATAGTACAATAGCTGCTCCCCTCACAGACCTGATGAGGGAAAAAATGGCAGATAAGATGGTGTGGACCCCAGCCTGTGAGCGGGCATTCCAAAATCTTAAGGGGGCTTTGGGAGGACCCCCTGCATTAGCCAGTTCAGATTACAGCAAATATTTTTTTTGTGCAGATAGATTCTTTAAACCATGGGGTGGGGGCTGTACTCAGCCAGGTTTCCTCAGAGAGATAAGAGCTCCCAGTTGTATATCTCAGCTGTAGAATCCAACCATGGAGGAATGTTATACAGGTGTAGAAGGAAATGTCTAGCCATATGTGAAGATTGGGTGAAGATAGGTGAAGGCTGTCAGCCTAGCCAGATAGAATTTTGGAGATAATTCTGTCATCTGTAAATATTAATGTAAACCACAGGCTTGTGTCTTGAATGGTAAAAATAGTGTTACATGTGGAACTGGAAAAAATGTAACAACAGTGCACTCTACTGACCAAGTAAAGCATGTTGTGACCCTTTGATGTTAAAACTCAGAGCCAGTAAGTCTAGAGTGAGGCATCTTGCCTATTGTTTTAAGGCCAGAGTTAATGGCCAGAATTTGCATGCATAAATGTCCTTTATTGCTCCAGTTTCTGCCCAGAGGTGAAGAATGTAAATGTAGTTTCTGTTAGCCTGGGAACTCAGGGAAGTGTGAAGAATGATGTAATGTGAACCAAGAGTGTGATTTTAAAAACATAGAGAATCAGAGAGCATTAAGCATTTTTGTCTTGATCATCCAACTCATCAGCACTGTCTTGCTCTATAGCTAAGTTTATCCTAGACTTGTGTTTTCTCTTAGAAATAGCTAGACACTAGAAAGGTTAGACTAAGTGGTTTTCTGTGATGTCAGAACTGTAGTACTGAATTATTTTAAGTATTTCTCTGTGATCTCTGAATTCTTGACTAGCACTGTATAATAAAAAATATTGTCTTGTGTTTTGACTATTTGTTATTAAATATTTTTAAACCCTTTCAAATGTGGCTGTTTTTATAGAGATAATTTAAGCTCTTTAGAGTACTTGCATGCCTTTGGTAAAATTGTACAAAGCCACTCCAATAGCTTTAGCCCTGAGCTATACTACCAATTGGATAATAATACTGCACATTGATAATTGGACACCCTTTTAAGGGCCTTTGAGTAGCTGATAAATATTAGTGGGGGGCAGCTGGTACTACCGTATAGTCAGGGAAAAAGGGGCACAGCTGGAGAACCTGTGCCAGCCTTCCCCAGGAGTGTCTGTGTGGTTATATAAACTCTTCTTAAAGTGTGTGTGTCTGTGTGTGTGTGTGTGTGTGTGTGTGTGTGTGTGTGTGTGTGCGTGTGTGTGTGTGTGTGTGTGTGTGTGTGTGTGTGTGTGTGTGTGTGTGTGTGTGTGTGTGTGTGTGTGTGTGTGTGTGTGTGTGTGTGTGTGTGTGTGTGTCAGCTACTTGGGCAGGGACACTAAGCACTGGTTTGACAGAGAGGGTGCTGGTGGTTTTAGCTTGCCCACTAGGCTGAGATCTGGACCCTATAGCTGTGCCAGTGGAGAGTCTTATTGGGGACCTGGAGAGTAAGGGGGTGAACAGCCCTGGACTGTGATCAATGTATGCTCTTAAGGAAAATTGCACTTTACTGTGTGTATTTGTTATCCTTTCCTCCTATATGAGATGCCCCTCACTGGTGTTAGTGGTGAGGATTGGGACTCCTTGATTGCTGGGCCAGGGCACGGACATCACATATTAATGGTTTGTCAGTGGTGGGATATCCACAGCACATATTAATTCATTGGCAAATACTAATTAGCTTGTAGGGTGTGAATAGAGTGAATTCCTATACCTTATGTACATTGAGCTCTGAAGGTGTTTTGTACTCTAAATCAGCCACGCAGTGGATAGTAAGAGTTCAGATCACAATTGTTTTATTTCTTCTGTTAGCTTAGTTAGTCAGGGTGAGCAGGCAGCATGTCAGCAGAGGAGTATGGAAAGCTGACAAGGAGCCAGCTGGCAGAGATGTGCCAGGCTAGGGGACTGGTGAATGGAAACCTGACTAAGGCAGACCTGATTGCAGCCTTGGTTACAGCTGCATCAGAAAACAGCAACCAGGAGGACAATCAGGCTGGCAGTGAGATGTAATACCCTCAGAGAATGGACAGCTCAACCTTTCTGCAGAGGACTTAAAACTCCATCTGGAGCTAAAGAAACTTGAGTGAGAGGCCAGACATTTGGAGATAGAAGCAGCTGAGAGACTGAGGAGTCTACAGGCTGAGGAGAATGAGAAACTGCTATGCCTGGAAGCCGTGGAAAAGGAGTGGCAGAGGAAGCATGAGAGGGAAATGCTGACTGTTCACCAGAGTCATACAGGTAATGGGGAAGGGAGTAACTGGACCCCAGAAGCACCAAAGGTCAATAAATTTCTTCCGCAGTTTAAAGAGCGGGATAATTTTGATAGTTTCATTCATTTATTTGAGAGAGTATGCAAACAGTATAGTGTTGACCAAAGGCTTTGGGTATGGTTCCCGACCCCCTAACTCCATGGTAAAGCTGTAACTGTTTTGTCAAAAATGTCTGACGTTGCATGTTTTTATTAGACTGCTGTTAAAAATCAGTTGTTAGAATTGTTTAAGCTAACACCTGAAATGTATAGGAAAAAGTTTCATGAGCATAGACGCAAGGCAGATGAAAGTGTGTGTGAATATGTTGCTGAACTGAGCACTTATTTCCATAGGTGGGTGAGTGGATGTCAGGTCAGCACTTTTGAAGGGCTGGCAGACCTTTTGGTGAGGGAACAAGCCCTTAGCACTTTGCCTGAGGACATGAGGATCTGGTTAGCTGATAGACAATGTGGTACTTCAGATGAGTTGGGGAAGAAGGGAGACCTATACCTGGCAAGCAGAGCAGCCTTGCACAGGAAAGGGACCCCCAGTACAGCTCATGGGTCTAAAGGAACCCATGGTGGGCAGCACAGACTGCCCCAACAGAATCTTCCAGTAGCAGGGGAAGCCACTAGTATAGGTACACGTCCAGGAGCTAGGGTTAAATGTTTTGAATGCAACCAGTGGGGCCATGTGACATACAGGTGTCCATGGAAGGAAGATGGGGAACAAATGTTGAGGGAGTCAGTAAGTGGGAAAGACAAAATGCCAATAGTAGGTTGTCTTGAGACAATAAGGGTACCAAACTACCATCAGAGGTTATATCCTATTGTAGTGAATGGCAAAGAGGCCATTGCCAAAAGAGACACAGCCTCTGATATAACCATTGTAAAGCCTGTAATGGTTACAGAGGAGCACTTCTTGCCTGGGCAGTCTACTCCAGTCAGGGCTTTAGGATGGATCCCATTCCAAATACCTTTGGCTAGGGTTAACCTTGACTGGGAGGGTGGAAAAGAAAGCCAGCAAGTAGGTGTATTTGAGGATATACCTGCAGATGTCCTGATAGGGAATGATTTTGATAGTGCAGTACCCTGTGCTTGTGCAGTTACACACAGTCAGGTTTGGAGACAAGCAGGTAAGTCTGGTAGCCTGGGGGAGACCCAGTCAGACTGCATACTTGCAGCCAGGACTGGTGAGGTGGTTACTTCTGAGAGGGAGCTACCCTGTAGCAGTGAGACTGAAGGTGAGCCACAGCTGCTTGGGGGTACCAATGGTCCCTTGGACAGAGTGACTTCAAAGGTAGAGGTGAGTAATAGTACCCAGGCCAACAATGAGGCACCACTGTCCGAGGATGCCAGACTTCCTGTGGATGGGGAGCTGGGAAGGGTTAGAATGAGAGAGTTGAGACAGGCTCAGCTCTCAAACCCTACATTGCAAGGCCTAAGGCAGGTAGCTAGGGAGGCACCTGATTCTCAAGGAAAGGGGGAATCTGTATACTGAGACAAAGAGTTACTATACAGAGAGTGGACACCTGAAGGAGGGCTAGAAGGTGAGAGAGTACAGTAGTTTAGTAGTGCCTAGAGCCTACCATCTGGTGCTTCTAGCCATAACCCATGATATTCCCTTTGCAAGTCATATGGGCATAAAACATACAAAGAGGCTTATTATGCAGAACTTCTATTGGCCTGGAATTTCCAGAGATGTAACAGGGTACTGCAGGACCTTTGAGCAGTGCCAAAAGGTAGGCAAGGCAGGAGACAAGGTGAGAGCTTCTTTGATGCCTTTGCTTGTGATTGAGTAGCCATTTCATAGGGTAGCTATGGATATTGTTCCTCTGAGTGCCACAAGTTCCACAGGGAAAAAGTATAACCTAGTGGTAGTGGATCATGCTACACTATACCCTGAGGCAGTGGCTTTCTTCTCCATTGAGGCAGAGAAGTTGAAAATGCTGTGTTGGAGATTTTCAGCAGGGTAGGTTTCCCAAAAGAAATACTGACTGACAGAGGTGCCAATTTCATGTCAGATATGCTGGCTTGTCTGTGGAAGTCCTGTGGAGTAAAGCACATGAAGACCACCCCATACCATCCCCAGACTAATGGTCTTGTTGAGAGATTAAACTCTACAATCATGTCCATGCTATGGGCATTTGCAGATCAGTTTAAGAGGAAGTGGGACAAATATTTGCCCCATCTGTTGTTTGCTTACAGAGAGGCTCCCCAGGAGTCCACAAGTTTTTTTACCCTTTGAGTTGCTGTATGGGCATAGGGTGAGGGGACCTCTAGATTTAATTTGAGATGAGTGGGAAACTGAGTGCGAGTCTCACAAGGAGTCTGTTGTGGCATATGTCCTAAACCTCAGGACAAGGCTCAGGGAACTCATGGGCTTGGCCCAGGGGAACCTGGCAGAAGCCCAACAACAGAAAAAGGTGTGGTATGACAGGAATTCTCAAGCTAGAGAGTATGCTGTGGGGCACAAATTGTACCATGTTAACATAATGAAACCTTACCATGATAGGGAGGCCCTTGTGCTGAGCATTTGCAGTGGATTGCAGGAGGAGTCTGAGGGAGATCTGGGGACTGATCTGCTTAGTGAGGCTCAGGCTGACAACTCAGTGGAAGTGGTAGCAATGTCCTAGCAGCTATCTCCTACCCAAGTTCAAGAAATCCGAGCAGTGTTGCAGGAATTTGGGGACATGTTCAGTGGGAAACTAGGGTACACCCACCTGGGGCAGCACCAGGTGGATACAGGACCCCAAAGGCCTATTAGGCAGGCCCCTTATAGAGTGCCTGCGAGAGTCAAACAGACTCTGAGGGAGGAGGTACAGGAGATGTTGGAACTAGGGGTGATTTAAGAGTCCAACAATCCCTGGGCCTCCTCAGTAGTGCTGGTGCCAAAGAAGGATGGCAGCTTCAGGTTCTGTATGGACTACAGGAAATTAAATAGTCATACAGAGTCAGATGCTTACCCCATGCCTAGGACAGATGAGGCCCTAGAACAGCTGGGTGGGGCTAATTATCTTACAACTATTGATCTTACCAAGGGTTATTGTCAGGTGCCCTTGACTCCCAGTGCGAGAAAGAAGTCAGCCTTTATGACTCCTTTTAGCTTGTATGAGTTCACAAAGATGCTATTTGGGATGAAGAATGCCCCAGCAACTTTCCAGAGGCTGGTAGATCATATCCTGGTAGGGGCAGGAGGGTTTGCTCTTGCTTACCTAGATGATTCTGCCCTCTACTGCCATTACTGGTCAGAACATCTTCAGCATGTCTGGGATGTGCTGGGCAGACTACAGAGAGCAGGGTTGACCATTAAGCCGAGCAAATGTCAGGACGGTATGGCAGAGGTCTCCTACTTAGGACATAGAGTGGGGATAAGGCCAGAACCTACCAAAGTGGAAGCCATTTAGGCATGGCCTGCACCTGTTACTAAAAAGCAGGTGGGGGCAATTTTAGAGACATCAGAGGACTACAGAAAGTTCGTCCCCAGTTATAGCACCATAGCTGCTCCCCTCACAGACCTGACAAGGAAGAACAGGCCAGATAAGGTAGTGTGGACCCCAGCATGTGAGCAGGCATTCCAGAAGCTTAAAGAAGCTTTGGGTGGACCCCCTGTGTTAGCCAGTCCAGATTATAGCAAATAATTTGTTGTGTAGGTGGATGCTTCAAACCATGGGGTGGGGGCTGTACTTAGCCAGATTTCTTCAGAGGGAGAAGAATTCCAAATGGTTTATCTCAGTCATAGGTTCCAACCCAGGGAAGAATGCTATGCAGCTGTAGAAAAGGAATGTCTAGCCATAGTGTGAGCACTGCAGAAACTTCAGCCTTATCTGTATGGAAGGAAATTCGCTGTTATGACAGATCACAACCCCCTAACATGGTTAAACAGAGCCAGCCAGCAAAATGTCAAGTTGCTAAGATGGAGACTGGGGTTGCAAGCATATGATATGTCCATACAGAACTGCAGTGGGATTAGCAATGCCAATGCAGATGGGCTTTCAAGATAGGGAACGGGGTAAGCTATACTCAGATATACCACACTCCCTCAAGCAGCATTTCTCAAGGGTCACTTGAAAAACTAGAGTTCTCCAGGGGAGAGATATGTGAAGATTGGATGAAGATAGGTGAAGGCTGCCAACCTAGCCAGATAGAATTTTGGAGATAATTCTGTCATCTGTAAATAGTAATGTAAACCACAGGCTTGTGTCTTAAATGGTAAAAATAGTGTCACATGTGGAACTGGAACAAAGGTAACAACAGTGCACTCTACTGATCAAGTAAAGCATGTTGTGACCCTTTGATGTTAAAACTCAGAGTCAGTAAGTCTAGAGTGAGGCATCCTGCCTATTGTTTTAAGGCCAGAGTTAATGGCCAGAATGTGCATTCATAAATGTCCTTTATTGCTATGGTTTCTGCCCAGAGGTGAAGAATGTAAATGTAGCTTCTGTTAGCCTGGGAACCCAGGGAAGTGTGAAGAATGATGTAATGTGAACCAGGAATGTGATTTTAAAAACAGAGAGAATCAGAGAGCATTACGCATTTTTGTCTTGACCATCCAACTCATTGGCTCTGTCTTGCTCTATATCTAAGTTTATCTTAGACTTGTGTTTTCTCTTAGAAATAGCTAGAAACTAGAAAAATTAGACTAAATGATTTTTCTGTGATGTCAGAACTGTACTACTGAATTATTTTAAGTATTTCTCTGTGATCTCCGAACTCTTTTTTTTTTTCAAAACAGGTTTATTGTTTTAACATACAAGAGAAATATCATAACAATTTTATACAAGTAATTAAAATAGATATGATTATAACATTCAACAAAACAACTAAAGTATTTACAAAGACATCCACTACAATCAGATCAATTAATTAAACTAAAATACCATGCTAATGAAATTAGGATTTTTTTAACAAATTTTGTAAATTATCCCATACAATATAATAAGATGTTTTTCTAGCTGTTCTTGACCTAATTGTGTTTATTTCCATATGGTACACTATATTCATAACATTTTTAAATTCATTGAACGAAGGAGGTGTATCTGAAATCCAATTTCTGGTTATTATTTTCCTAGCCACTGCTAGAATAGACCATAACAAGGGAAGCTTAACCTTTTTAACACTTTGAGGTACAGGTGTGTTGAATAATATAAGAGATTTAGAAATAATGAAATTATCTGTAAAAAGAGCCTGCAAAAATTCATTAATTGACTTCCAGTATTCTTTCAATTTTATACAGTCATAAAACATATGAGCCCAGTCAGCATTAATTTCTACATTACATCTCTTACATAGATTATCTTTATTATTTATTTTATTCATCATCAAAGGTGTATAAAAGATCTATGTAAAATTTCCATGTATAAAGTCTCCAGACAATGGAAGACGTAGTTCTATAGGCAGATTCCAATATATATTGTTTATCTTGTTGATTTGGTGGGTCCCCATTAATAGAAGTGAAATAATTCCAGTATGTATCTACACTGTAAAAGTTTCTTGTCTGATAATTTTATGTATGTATGAAAGTTTACCTTTATCAGAAACTTTATGTTGTAAATTTAATATCAAGTAATCAATCAGTGTTGGAATAGATTCTTTAACTGTTATAGACATTAGATCTATTTTATTAATGAGATGTTGTCTAAAGGTCTGAACCTCTAACCAGCAAGTTTCTCTTAGATCAAATTCTTGTTTTAAGAAATCTAGATTTTTAACTTTATTATCAGATATCAACTGATACCAGTACTTTAGATCATTATCTATAGCTAAATGAGTTCCTTCAGAAGTAGATGACAAAAGCATACCCTGAGTATACATTATAGGTAATATAATAAAATTCCATTCCCTATACTTAGGGTGCATGAATATAAAGTTACGATAGCTAATAATAATGTTTAATGGGTAACAAACCATATGTTTAGGTGTAATAGGTGAAGTACAAAATTCCTTTAGTAACCATAACATGGAGTTATTTACTATCATATTTTTATGTGTTAAGGAGATTTTCATGAAGTGCATACTAATTAGCTCCCAATAATCTTTCCATTTTGCAACATATGACTGATCTATTAATAAAGTAATAACTTTTACAATAGAAGAGATAGTATATAAATTAAAGTCTGGAAAAGAAATACCCCCCTTGAGACCAGCTATTAGTATGTTTCTTTAATGCAATCCTAGGTCTATTAGGTGCCCATAGGAAATTTAACATTAGTGTATTCAGTTTCTTGATAATTATTTTTGTAGGTGGAAGTATTATTGATTGTATTAAGTATAAAATCTTGGGAATATTATCATTTTAATAATTGTAAGTCTCTCTTCCATAGTAAAAACATATTATTCCAGGTATTAAAAAGGTTTTGTATATTAAGAAAACAGGTATTATAATTATTATATATAATAGATTTAATATCTTTAGATAGTATTATACCTAAATAAGTTATCTGACCTGAATTGGGTACATATTTAGTAAAATCACTAATGAGAATATTTTTTCGTGTATATATAGGTAGTATTTTAGTTTTTCTTCATTGAATATTAAACCAGAAATACTTTTAAAATTCATCATTTTATCAAATAGAGACTGCATAGAAGAATTAGATCCTGTTGATGTAATTAGAACATCATCTGCAAAAGTTAAATTTTGGATGTTATATTTTCATCTATTTCAAAACCCTCTATGTCAGTACTGTTTCTGATCAAATTAGCCCAAGGCTCCATTACTAAAGTGAATAATAGTGGAGAAAGTGGACATCCTTGTTTTGTACCTTTAAAATGGGTATTTTTTGTGAAACATATGTTCCTACCTTAATATAAGCCAAAGTTCCTTTGTATAAATGCTCAATTAGATTTACAAATGCATCTGAGAAGTTTGTGCACTTTAGTAAGGTAAACAGATAGTCCCAACTTACTGAATCCAATGCTGAACTTATATCAAGACTAATAAGTGTTAAATCTTTTTTTCCTATTTGCAAAATCAATTAATGTTAAAGTTCTTCTTATATTATCAAAAGTATTTCTATTTACAATGAAGCCTGTCTGATCTATATCTATAATGCCGAATGATTGTCTTCAGTCTATCAGCAAAAATACTCATAAACATTTTATAATCAACATTAAGTAATGAGATGGGTCGATATGAAGTACATCTAGTTGGATCTTTATTAGGTTTTAAAATTGGCGAAATAAATGTATATTGCCAAGATGGGGGGGTTATTAACTCAGTTTGGGCCAAAATAAAAACCTTATGTATTAATGAATATGTACTTTTAGAGAGGATTTTATATATCTCTGGTATAATACCATCGTTACCTGGTGCTTTGTTTGATTTAAGCTTATTTATTTGTGTAATAACCTCTGTATATGAAATACTTTTGTCCAATAGTTTAATCTGTTGTTTATTAAGCTTTTTATTCATGTTTGTGGTTATAAACTCCTTTATTTTATCTTTAGGTTCCATGTTAATGTTATTATGGTTAATTTTGTGAAAGTGATTTCTAAATTCATCTAGTATTTCTGGTATACTAGAAACATTCTTCTTTTCCTTAGAGAAAAGATTTCTTTGATATGGTTTTGTTTATTCAACCTTTTGTTTTATTTTCAAGTCTATGTAAATATTTGGGGCTTATTGAATAAGACAAAACTTGTATTTCTCTAAAGTTATTTTAACTTTATGAGTTAAAATTTCTTTGTATTTCTCATTTAGTTTGTTTATTTCTTCAATAACTTTCTTGTCCATAATATTTTCTTTATTATTATGTTTATAAGAGTCTAATTTACTTTGAATATCTAACAATTCCTTATCCCAAGATTTCCTTTTATTATTATACCATCTGATACTTTGTCCATATAGATATGATTTTAAGGCATCCCAAACATAGACAATGGAGACTTCAGGAGTATTATTTATGTCTAAAAATGTTTTACTTCTGAAAGTATATATTCTTTATAGTCTTTTAGTTGAGTTAAGTATGCTGGTATCCTTTTGATCTGAACATTATGAGTATTTTTATCATGAATTCAAAACAATTGAATTATGATCAGATATAGGACATGAAATGATTTTGGAATTAATTAAATCTGTTACCATCTGGTTAGAAATAAAGACCCTATCTATTTTTGAATAAGTTTTGTATCTGTTAGAAAAAAGGTGTATGGTAATGATTTTGAATCTATCTGATTATTAATATCATTCAAATGATAAGAATTAGCAAAATCATTTAAATGTTTTGCATTAGATGTAATTCTTCTTTTTCCTATAGTGGTAGTATCACTTTCATGTAGTATACAATTAAAGTCACCAGCTAAAATAATATCTCCTATAGAGAATGATATGATCTTATCAAGATGATGTTTCACTGTATTAATACCAATTCCAGGTATCCAATATACATTAATTAAAGTGTAAGTCTTCCCGTTAATTTGTATTGTAACCATACAAAACATTCCTTTGTCATCCTGATAAGACTTAATGGTTTTAGGAATGGACATACTTTTATTCCATAAAATAGCCACTCCTCTTTTTTTCTGAGTGTGCTCTGAACTAACCAATACTGTATATTTGTTTGTGGCTAGTTTATCAATATCTTTTTTCAAGAGATGGGTTTCTTGCAGGAAGACTAAGTTGGCCTTATGTAAATTAATGTATCTTATTAGGCTTGCCCTTTTACATGGATTATTCAATCCATTAATGTTTAAAGAAATTCCTTTTAAAGATGTCATTTGGCATTTTTAATACTTAAGAATCTTATGATCAAAATAACAAATAACAAGATAAGTAATGTTACATCTCCTCCTTTAGGTGTACCTTTAAATATAGCTGTATTTATTGAATCTCTTATGGGATTTTGTATAGGATTCAATTTTGTTTGTAGTGACAATGAGTGTACAAAATATATTGTGGATGTCAAAACTATATACATATAACAATGAACAAGTGAAAATAATGTAAGGATTGAAACTTGCATCCAGCCTGGAGTTATAAACTCCAACTTAGAGTAGTATTTACCACTCAAGTTAACCCCCAACCCTAAGCAGCAGTACCTCAGCTACCACCTTATCAATTTAATACTAGTTATATTTAACTGAGGTTAACAGTTTTCAATTCAATTATCTAGCAAGACAAGACTACACATTTGGTAAAACAGCATCATATAAACTAAAATAAACTTTTTTTTAAAGACTGTTCATACTACTATATACATCTATGTAATATAAAACACTTGTATTCAAATAGCATTCAAATAATCTTGATGTTAGAAATCAAGAGGAGAGAAAAATAAGTTCTAACATTCATTTAAATCAAAAACTTTGGCTAATATGATTCAGACATTACATATATTAAGATGCATCTATTTTCTGTCATGTAAATGCAGTCAACAGCTTCCAAAAAACTTGAATTGCTTGTATATTAGCATTTTACTCATACTCATTATTGTCAATAGAATAAAATATTGTATTTATAGAAATTGTTATAAATCATACTGCATAGTTATGCAGATTCTCAGAAACACTTGCATTATTGTAAAAAAAAAAAAAAAATCACACACACACACATATATACATATATAAATATATATATATATATATATATATATATATATATATATATACACACACACACACACACACACACACACACACACACATACATATATATATATACATATATATACACACACACACACACACACACACACACACACACACACACACACACACACACACACACACACACACACACACACACACACACACACACACACACACACACACACACATATATATATACACACACACACACACGCACACACACACACACACACAGACACACACACACACACACACACACACACACACACACATATATATATATATATATATATATATATATATCTGATCTCACTGAGTTGTGTCCTTGCTGAGCACTATCCTACTTGCTGTCCCTACAATAAATCTGTCTGCTTCATACAAAATAATGCACAGCAAACACATTTTAGTAACCAGATTTTACAACCATGCTATACTACTGCTTTAAAATATATCACATGACAATTTCTTCCAGAATAGAGTTATAAAATTATTTATGCTTGTCAGTCAGATGAATTAAATGAATTATAGTAATGTATATGTTTGGAACATAAGTTTTTAACACAGATTATTATGCTGCTGTTAAGTAGATTTTCAAAAACACTTGAATAAATGTTTCATTTTCTATGCCTTCTAAAATAAGACATTTACTTACTACAAGAAACTGCATCATTTAAACTCATTATAACTGACATATTTTATAAATTATAACATAGATATTTAAGTAATTATATAAAATAACTCACATTTAGATGTTAAAGAGTTCATTTTCCTTCACATAGTCGCATTTGCATCAGTTCTACTTCCTGGTAGAGTGTTCTTCCTGAATCTGTGATGTGTCAGTGTGATATCTAGGTCAAAGTTTATACTGACTGCTTTCAGCTTCTCTGTGAGAATTCTGAGAGTTGAAGCTTTTGAAGTAGCTCATGGACACTGTGCATGAGACAGCCCACATCCCAGATTGTCTCCCTTAACATTTTGGCGGGAAACTTATTAAAAACTAGTGACAAACTTTCATTTAGCAGTGTAAATGCATCTAAACATGACAAAACCTTCACAATGTATTTTACAGGTTATTACAGCCTCTATGTAAGTGAAATTAAGCCCAAAGTTATTAATAAGTAATAAAACTCAATATTTTTGTCCCAACTCAATTTTTATGCAAATCTTATTATTTACTGTGTCTATATGATCATAAGCATTTCTATATATTAATAAAGAAAAGAAAAAGAGAGTAGAAAATAAAAGAGTGTAAGGCAGAAATAAAAAAAAATGTAAGAGAAAGCTATAAAAAGTATATACAATGGAATATTATTTACTGTTTATTAATATAGAGTAAAAAATAAAACATATTATTTACTATTATTTAGTTCTAATTATTATTAGTTAAAGCATGACAGATTATTTACAAACAAGCATAAGCAGTATAATCAAGAAAGTATAATTAGGAATAGCATTTGAAGAACATATAAACTTTTTACAAGGAATAAATATGTTATTATTCTATTAATCATATTTTCATTACTCTTCTCTCCCTGCCCTCCCCCACCCTTTACCCACTACATAATCTAAATAGAATGTCATTGTTTAAACAAAGAAAAGAAGAAAAGGAGAAGAAAAAAAAAAGAGAAAGAAAAAAATGTATCAAATTAGTGACCTTACTTCTCTTTTTCAGAAAGAGAAACAAATTGAATCATAGCTTGTTATTAGTTCTTCAGATATTTTGACTGGTTATGAAACAAAACATTTATCTGCACACAGAGAATAACTTTGATTAAATCTTTTTCAGAATATTTGTGGCTTTCTGGAAATGCAGGAACTATATTTAAAAAGATTAATAATGAAATAAAATGATGAGAGAAACAAAAAAAAAAATAGAACAAATCATTTGTTTTTTAGTTTCTTCTTCTTCTCTGAAGTCTTCCACGAAGTTTCAGTTGCCAGTCTCTTTAATGAAGGACTAGCCCATTCCATTTCCTCTATTTTATCCAAACTCTTATTTTTTTTGATAAACAGTAAAGCAGAGTCTAAGTCATCAAAAATTTTAGGACCATCAGGAAGGAAGATTTTAAGCTTGGCAGGAAACAGAAGGTATGTTTTAAACTGTGCTTTTTAAGCTCCCTTATTAGTGGCAGAAAAACTTTTCTTTTAGCTATTACCATGGAAGAATAGTCATTGTCAAAACGCACAGTTGTCTCATTAATCTTAACAGGAGCTTTAGCCCAAGCAGATTTAAGAACCATCTCTTTATCAAAAGATGATAGAAATCTAACTATAACTGATCTAGGATAGTTTTGTTAGAGTTAGTATTAGCTATAGATCTATGTGCTCTTCGATACCAAAAGAGAATGCTTCTGGTAAGTTTAAAGTTTTAGGGAGCCATGTTGTTAAAAAAGAAGTAATGTTGTTACCTTCAATATTTTCTGGCAGTCCAAAAATCCTAATGTTATTGCGCCTAGATCTATTTTCCAGGTCATCAAGCTTTGTTTGTAAATGTGTATTTTGTTTCAGCAGAAACTCAATGTTGATTTCCTCTTCTTGGATTCTATTTTCCATGTCATTCACAGCTTCTTCTATGCCTGTCATCTGGATCTTCTGTTGTTGCAGGTCTATATGTAACAAGTCTATTTGTTTTGTGTTTTTTTCTATGAAGGTATCTATTTTAGTATCCATTTTATCCATCTTAGCAGTAAGTTGCTGGATTATAGTTATCAGAGACTGAAGTTCTTTCTTGATGCTGGAGTCTTGAGAATTTGTCTTACTGGAACTCATTTCAGACTGATAAACTGACAGGAAAATTTCCAAAGTGATTTCTGACAGGAATATTGTTAAAATTTCCTTTCTTTTTTAGATATAGTTCAAGAACTATATAAAACAAACATATTTAGAAAGAAAATTACTTCAAAAATTAATTTTTTAAGTAATTAATTCCTGTCAGTGTAATGAAATTGGTGGAGCTGAAGAAATCTGCTGCTATCCTGTGTTCATCCTTGGCCACGCCCCTGATCTCTGAACTCTTGACTAGCACTGTGTAGTAAAAAGTATTGTCTTGTGTTTTGACTATTTTTATTAAATATTTTAAACCCTTTCAACTGTGGCTGTTTTATAGAGATAATTTAAGCTCTTTAGAGTACTTGCATGCCTTTGGTAAATTGTACAAAGCCACTCCAATAGCTTTAGCCTCGGGCTATACTACCAATTGGATAATAATATTACACAGTAATAATTGGACACCCTTTTAAGGACCTTTTAGTAGCTGATAAATATTAGTGGGTGGTGGCTGCTGGTACTACCGTATAGCCTTGGAAAAAGGGACACAGCTGAAGAACATGTGCCAGAATTCCCCCGGAGTGTCTGTGTGGTTATATAAACTCTTCTCAAAGTGTGTGTGTGTGTGTGTGTGTCTGTCAGCTACTTGGGCAGGGACACAAAGCACTGGTTGGATAGAGAGGGTGCTGGAGGTTATAGCTTGCCCACTAGGCTGAGATCTGGACCGTATAGCTGTGCCAGTGGAATGTCTTATTGGGGACCTGGAGAGCAAGGGAGTGACCAGCCCTGGACTGACTGTGATTTATGTGTGCTCTTAAGGGAAATTGCACTTTACTGTGTGTATTTGTTATCCTTTCCTCCTATATGAGATGCTCCTCACTGGTGCTAGTGGTGAGGATTGAGGGTGTTGATTGCTGGGTCAGGGCACAGGCATCACACCATAGTATGGGTACTGCAGAAACGTTAGCACTATCTGTATGGAAGAAAATTCACTGTGGTTACAGATCACAATCCCTTAACATGGCTACATAGCACCAGCCAGCAAAATGCCAAGTTATTAGGTTGTAGCCTAGGGTTGCAGGCATATGACATGACAGTGCAGCACCATAGCGGAGTCATCAATGTCAATGCAGGTGGATTCTCAAGACAAAGTATGGGTTAATATATTTCCAAGCATTTTTCTCAAGCAATGTTTCTCCAGGGTCACTTAAAAAACTAATTTGAATCTTCAAAGGGGATAGATGTGATGATATGAGGTAGTGCCAGCTATGCCAGGAGAAGTACAGCAGTGGATACATATGCCAGCATAGATAGTTAAAATTTTGTAAAGAATTATATGTCATTTGTATATCAAACTGATTTGTATAGGTGCTTGTGTTGAAAATGTTTTTGTAAAGTTGCTTGTGTTAAAAAATGTACCAACAGTGGGTCCTGCTGGACAGAAAAGACACACACCTGTATGCCAGACTGTTTTGTAACTGTTGACATAAATATATTGCAACAGAGGATGCTGTAAGAGAAGAAGTTAATCTCAGTCCAGCTAACTTTGAAAAATAACCTGAAATTAAATTACTTGGTAAAAGCCATAAAGATAGTATCTCACAGGGTTAGATGCAGCCAGAGACTCAATGTCTGTGACAACAAGGACTAGGAATCCTGCTGTATTGTCCTTAGTGGTGAACTAATTGCTACTCTGGAAGGGTGAAAATGTTGAAATGGTTTTATAGCTTCCCAATGCTGTAACACATCTTAGCAAAGCTCTGTGTGTGTACTGGGACACATGCAAGATCCTGGCTCAGCGACTAGTAAAGGGGGTAGTGTGGGAACCACAGAGTCAGGTAACCAGATGTGATATCATTCTGTAAAGCAGCACTGAAATGATACTTTAATACTAGATAAGACAGTCTCAGAGCACAAATTTTTGGGGGAACCTGACAACAAAGATGACTTACCCACTTCATCTTGCTTTGGTCTTGTAAGTAAGTAGGAAGCACTAACTTTTTAGATTAGTCAGGAAAATATAATGAGATTAGTTAAGTGCTTTATTTTCTGAATCTGTGTGAGTCTTTTCATCTGTGTTATTTTGAATATTTCCTGTGAATGAAACTCTGGTGTTTATTGCAAATAGATATTCAGTATTTTCATATTCTTTTATTATTAAATATATTTTGTGGCCGGTCTTTTTTTAAGAAATATTTAACCTTTGTGAGTACTTGTATTTATTTAGTGATGGTGTGGCATCACTGTCCTGAAAGTCTTGCAGTTTGGTCAACATTACCATTGCGATTAGTATTAATTTCACTCAGTATAATTGGATACCCTGTTAAAAGCTTTAGAGTAGTTAACTGGTGGCAGTGGAACTATCTTATAGCCTAGGCAGAGGTGATAGAGTGGGCAATCTGTGGCAGCCTTTCCCAGGTATATGTGAAAATCAAATCTCAAAGAATGTGTATGTCAGCCACTTGGAATAGGGACACAGAGCTCCTTAGTGGTCAGTATGGATTCTTATTTGGGGTTTGGAGAGAGATAGATAGTCTAGCCCAGGACTTCAGTGTGTCACATGTGTGCTCTTAAGGGAAATTGTGCTTGGTGCAGACAGCTGCATCAAAAAATACTGTGTGTATCCATTTTTGTTCCAAGTGAACATCCCTCACTAGTGTCAGTGGTGAGGATTGAGGCTCGTTGATTACTGGCCCAGAGGAAGGATGTCATAGAAGCATCCTGTCTTGAGTCTGTGTTCTGGAACTGCTCCAAAAGGCTGCCAGTAGACTGTACTCTGAAGGAATATAAACTGCTTGAAGAGACACTTTTTTTTGGATAGCTATATCCCAAACTTGAAGAGCTAGACTGCAAAGGAGATAGGACCTCATGGCCCCCTGCAAGTTGACATATCATATCATATCACTGTGGTATTGTCAATGAAGACTTTGATGGGCCTGGGATGAAAGAGGGAATGAAAAGCTTGTTGTGCCTGAAGCACAGCTTTGATCTCTTTTATATTGATATGATCTGACCTCTGAAAAGTAGGCCAGAGACCTTAGATCTTTAGAGGGCCACAAGATACACCACACCTGCTGTCTAAGGCATCTGTAAAAAGCTCCTGAGTGGGACCTGGAGCTTGAAATGGAATCCCTGGATTGAGACAAAGTTGATGAATCTTTCACTGAAGTTTGAGCTTGAGACAATGAAGAAAAAATCAAGGAACTCCAGGGGTTGGCAATATTGAAGTTACACTGATTTAAGTTACCACTGAAATTTCTGCTTATGGAGCCTGGTGAGAGGAAGCATGGGAATGGTGGAAGCCATAAATGCCAGGACCCTGAGAAATTCCCTGGCCATGACAGAGGACAAAGGAAGAAGAGACTGGAGAAAGTCCATCAAAGACAGAGGCCTGGGGTAGGAGGAGATGTCAGCATGGAAACAGTCTGAAGCCAAGGAAAACATGATCCTGGGAAGGCATCAGAACAGATTTCTGGAGGTTTATGGAGAACCTCAGACTGTGTAAAATACAAGTGGTAAATATGAGATCCTGTAACACACTGCTAGAAGAAAGAGCTTGAATAAGCAGATCATCCAGACAGAAAAAATCTGTATACCCCAAAACCTGCTAGAAGCAATTGCAGGAATGAGACATTTGGTGAATATCCCTTTGACAGTAGAAAGGACAAAGGGCGAAGCAGAGATCTGAAAATGCAAGGAAGAGACAGAGAAAGGTAAACATTTCCCAAAAAGAACATGGATGGTTATATGAAAGTATCCATCCTTGAGATCCAGAGACACTAAAAAGGAGTGGCATGTAAAATTCATAACTCCTTGGAGAAACCACCTATGAGACTTGTAGTTTCTGGAAGAGGTTGGATCATGGAACCTATTTCAAAATATTTGGAAGGAAAGTTGAAGAGAATTTTATTCAGATCAGTTAGTTACATAAAAGCTAACATGGATTTTTTGAAACATCTATAGAATTGGTCTGCTCAGAAGATTACTTCATCTTATATGTTTGCAATACTTGATGTGGAATCACTTTTTACAGCAATACTGAATGATGTGGGATTAGACGTTTTGAGATTATTTATTAGTAAAAATGCAAACAGGAGTAATCAAGAGATAAAGACTTTATGCAGCTTGCTAGAACTGGTTTTGTGCAATAATGTGTTCATATGCAAATAATGTTATTTACAGAAATGTGGAATAGCTATGGCCACTCCAGTCACACATATATAATAATAATATAACCAAGCACATATGTCCCGACCTTACATCCTCTAATTGATGCTTTTTCCAAATTAGTGGAAAATGACCTACATGAGAATGAAAGAATTAACCAGAGCAGGAAATGGCAAGGTAACCTTAGACCAATACAAAGAAGAGCCCTTAAGACATTAAAAAATGATAAGAATATTATGATTAGACCCGCTGATAAAGGTGGACCGACTGTCATAATGGACATGGAAAAATATATAGCCAGTATGAATAAAATGTTAAGTGAAGATAGATTTTATAAAAAGATTAATAAGCGTACTGTGGATAATATATCTAATGATGTTGAGAGTAAATTGCAAAATATGTTACACGAAGGTAAAATCAATGAAGAATTATATAAATATTTCCATGTTGAACATCCAACTATTCCATGTATACAAGGTGTACCGAAAATACATAAACATGAAACAGACCCCCCGATGAGACCTATCATGGCTGGAAGGGGATGGATTACTGAGCCTATCTCCCTGTATTTAGAACACCTACTGAGACCCATAGTAGATAAGGTTGAATACATTCTAAAGGACACTAAACAATTTTTGATGTTTCTGTATGAAAAAACCTTCAGTACATATAAGAAAGGAAGGGACATTTTAGTTACATTAGATGTTCAGTCCCTTTTTACAACTATTCCAAACAAGGAAGGTATACTTAGTATTAGGAGATGCCTAAAGAAAGATGGTAGGTATACAGATAGCAAAATAGAAGTTATTTGTCAACTTATGGAAATAGTTTTGATGAACAATGTGTTCACTTTTTGTAATCAATTTTATTTACAAAGGGATGGCGTAGCTATGGGCACTTCATGTGCCAACAGCTATGCCAACCTAGTTATGGCTGACTGGGAAGCGGAGTATTTATTCAAAATAAGTAAATTTAAAGAAAATGTCCTTTTCTATACACGCTTCGTAGATGATCTCTTTCTCATTTGGAAAGCTGAAGAAGCACTACTTAAGGAACTACATCAAGATATGAATACAACTACAGAATATCTAAGGTTTACTATGACCAAGTCATATGAATGTATATCATACTTGGATGTATTTGTACAGAGTCTATCAAATGGTTTACTAAATACAGGTATACACAGGAAAACCTGTTATAGGAATACATACCTACATCGGAGTAGCATGCACCCAAATCATATATTTGGCAATATTGTAAAAGGCCAAGCTATGAGGGTATCCAGGTTAAGCTCAGATCAGCAAGGATTTCAGACAGGAATCAATGAACTTAAATGGAAATTCTTGAATCGGTCATATAGATCGGAAGAAATTGATGCAAGTCTCTTAGAGATAGAGAATCTGAGGAATGATAGGGCACAACCTTACTTCACAAATGGGAGAAGGAAGGCAGAGGCCACATCTTTGGTTAGTGTTATGAACTGTCCAGTTAGGATACCACTTTTCTATACACAAGATTTAAAAGACATCAGAGGTATATATAGTAAACATTGGGACATCTTATTAACTGACCCTAATATCTCAGCTCTACTAGATATATCTCCTCATTTTACATATAAAAATAAACTAAATCTGTATAGGATGCTCTGTGGACCCGACCGGGTAAACAATAGGATTGTAAATAGGACCCAAGGTGCAACTAAAAAATGTGGAAGATGCAATTATTGTGGTTTTGTTAAAGAGACTAACATATTTTTACACCCAGTAACAGGGCAACAATTTGAGTTCTCAGCAGCAGCAACATGTGATACTGAGCATGTGATATACTTGGCTACCTGTACCAGCTGTGCCGCATTCTATGTAGGCAAGACAGATCGAAGGCTGAGGGATAGAATTAGAGAACATCTCTACCATATTAGGATAGCTTCACCTAGAAATGCTCTGTCTAAACATATTGGGAGTACCTCTACGGAACATAATTTTAAATTTCAAGTAATCCAATTAAACCCGGTGACTATTAGACGTGGAGATATTTTCAATGAGACAGAACAGAAGGAAGCCAAGTGGATAATTAGGTTGAGGGTGGATCGAGAACTGGGTATAAATGATAGAGTTTCAATAAAAGCTATTTTAAAAGCTAGAAAATTAAAAAGATAGTTTTATAGCTTTAATTTATTGACTATCTATAGCTGACAGATATACCAGTATAGTGAATCATTACCTATTTTTTGGCAAATGTGACTTTAGGTATTAATATATAACTAGCATAGAACCTAGGATCTGCCCTACCATAATTATATTATAAACTCTATCATCATGTTGGTATGTTGTGATTTTATTAGATGATTTCATCAATAACATCTTAGTGTGGCATACATGCCCATATTGATGTACACCCATTTGACTATCATAAAATCCATAGATTAAGTCTTTATATTAGAGTGGTATGTCTACCTACGATAAGTGGGATTCTACCTCTAACCCGCAAAGCAGAGAAAATGATAGCATTGGTCATGAGAATGTTGGTCTCTCTATAGTAAACCCTGATATACAGTGTACACTCCATATTATGTACCATATGTTGCACGTCCCTCTTATTTGTTAGTTAGAGAGCAGACAGTTCTTGTTTCATAATGGGTTGCCTTCTTGTAATATATGTTGTTACAAGTTACATTTTATACATTATGTATTATACTTTGAATTATATTCTGTATGTTAAATGCGTATATATATAAATATAGGCAGTCTAACCTAAATGACCTGATTACCCAGAGATAAAGGACCTATGCCATACTACCAATTATTCTGTAAATTAGTAGATATATTATTACTACCAGTAATAATATGATGATAGGGTATACATTCTCTTATAATTTTTTTATATGTTTTATATGTGTTTTTACTCTTATATAATTGATTTTAAATTTCATATCTTCATATCATACTAAATAATATAGGATTGCCGTAAGGAAATTATATTTCCATGCAAAATAATATCTTGGATATATTGTTTGAGTGTAAAGTACTGTAAAAAAGTCAGTAGACACTTCACTTTAATTCGTTGGAATATGAAGCACAGCATGCACCTTGACAAGTAGCATGCTAGTCATTACAACTTCATTTTGAATACTCTAAATGTTTTTTTAAAAAAGTTTTAAATCATTTTTTATATGCATAAAGATCGTATATAGATTGCTCTGCAGAGAAATCTATTATCATGTGTATGACTGTTGAATATGGTAACTGCATTTAAAACACATACACAGTTGATTTAGATGAACTCCTGCTGAGAGAGTATGACTTTAAGACTTTTAATAGGAAATGACATCACAATTGATGTGAATATAAAGCATGTGTCTTCCTGTTGTAAAACTGTTTGTTGGCTTGAAAAAGACTTGTGTCGAAAGCGCTTGTCGTTTTTTATAATAAAAGTATATTGCATTTTAGAATCCGCCTAACGCTTGTTTTTGAAGTTGATGTTATACAAGCATTGTTAGACGGAGTTTTACTTTTAAAAGTTATCAGGACTTATTTGTGAGCAGCTTGGGTTGCCCATTTGAGCTTGGAGCTGAACAGCTGGAACTGTGTTTTGGAATTATCTTTTTAACTTTGCTTTGATAAGCAAGGTGTGCCTATCGTTGGTGGTTTAAGCTGAACAGCATGGAACACTGCACTCTGACATTAACAATAGAATACAGGTACTGTGTGTATAGAACTGACCTTTGCATTTTCCGTATTGAGGCAATATTTGTGCTGTCTGCATAAGTGGCCCTTCTCAGTTATTTTGTTTTTACATTTCGTTATACGTGGAAGGACCTTTTGTGGTGTGTTTGGTAGCATTTTGTGGTTACAAATATATACGTGACTATGGTCCTAGCAATGTGGGAGGAAGAACATTTTTTTTCTGGGAACAATAAGTATAGAGATAAACTCTTGATATAAAAGTGGTTTGTGGATGATATCGTTATAATGTGGGATGGGGATGGACAAGAATTTGATTGGTTTGTAGAATATATTACAAAAACTACACTTTTTTAAAATTAAAAAAATCTACTTCTTTCACAAAAAATAATTTCTTAGATATTAGATTAACTAGGAAACACGATGGTATTATTGATAAGACTATATATAAGAAACAAGTAAAGTAAAATAGTTATCTTCATATAAGTAGTATGCATCCAGCATCCCAAAAGATCAGATGTTAAGGTATGCAAGATTAAATACAAACAAAGATGTATTAAACAAACAAGTGGATAACTTTATTAATAATTTCTATTCTAGGGGTTATAATAATACTGTTGTTAAACAACAGAAACATGAAATACAGGTCGTGGTGCTGTTTCTAAACATGTCTTTTCTGGTGTTGATGTAGATTAGTAAAGATTCTTCTATAGACGAATAATAATGTAAAAATAGGAGATTTGAACATGAGCAAAAATAAAAGTAGTAAGAAAATGAAATAAATTAGAATACCATCACATACAATTGTCATACACATCAAATTCAGAATATTATTTTTTATTTTATTTAATTTAACATTTGTTGACGAAAATGTCCACTAGTTCCATAGAGAGCCTTTTTTCAGCGGAGGCCCGAGAAGAAATGCAGAGTGCATGTCTTTGGAATGGGAGGAAACCGAGTACCCGAGGAAACAAACCACACAGGGAGAACATGCAACTCCCACAGAAGCAGAACCAGAGCCAAGAAAGCCAAGAATCGAACTGAGAACCTCTTGAATGTTAACCACTGCACCACTGTGCCGCCCTTTTATTAACAAACATTATATTTTAGATGGATTGCTGGAGCCAAATATGAGAATGTTTCTAGATTCTAAACCTACTTTTATTTATGGAAGGGCACATCATTTAAATCAAAATATTGGTTACAAAGATCAAAACATTTTGAAGTATGATACCCCATGACCCAGAAGACTGGTACATACCCACATAACAAGTGTATATTTTTTAAATATATTTATTTGGAAAATACCTTTGTACTATTTTTTTTACAAATAAGGTATATCATTTAACATATTTTGCTGATTGCAATAAAAAATATATAGTGTATATGGTATCTGCCAAGTATGTGATGCCTACTATGTAGGCAATACTAACTGGAAACTAAAAGAGCTTATTGGTCATCATTCTGATATTTGAAGGAAAGTAGAAACAAATTATCTGTACAAGAATGTGTCTAAAAGAGGGAAAGAGCATATATTTAAATTTGTTATCTTACGGGTTATACATGAAAGTATTAGGGGTAGTGACTGTGACACTGCCAGCCCAGCAATCTGGATTTTTATAAATAATGTTATGTCATTTGTGAATATTGATGTGATTTATACAGAAATGTATGTTATGTAGTAAGCTTCAAGAATGTAACCACAACATACTCTGCTGGAACATAGAAGATTAATTTACAAAACTTCAAGAAAATAAGCTGAAATTAAAGGAGTACAATGGGTTTCTAAACTGAATTCCTCAACTTTCCTGCCTTTTTCCTTCCTATTTACACCTTCCTGCATAAACAACAACAAAGCTTCATTTACAAAATTTAAATTTCCCTGACTTTTTTGAAAACAAGCCTACCTTAGCGTACAGGAATCATTTCCCTTTCAAAAACATTCTCTCGCGTTTCAGTTTAGCTTGCTGGAGTGCCCCAATTACTGATGTCATCGAGGCCAGGCAGTTTTGGTATTTTTTTTTAGCAGTTCCCTCCCCCGAAGTGACATCACCACGGCCGGCCTCTTGTTCTCTGTCAATTAAACCCACCCATTCTGTGATGTTACAGCTGCCTTGTCCTTCCCCCAGCCTTGGAGTCCTCAAATAGAGCAGAAGGAGGTAGGGAAGTTCTTTTCCTGTTCGTGTTTCCAGTATGCAGTATTTTGCCAAAGGAACGTGTTGTGGGAAACTCTGCTTATATCAGCTTATTTTTGGGGACCTGCTAAATTGGTGAGTCAACTTTTTTTTTTTTTAAAGTAGGTGCCTAAATCACTAAAGTTGCTTGTAGTTAAAATGCTGGAGTGGTTGGGATCACATGATACAAGTACGGCACTGGGTCTCTGATGGGAAGTGGCTAATATACTGTCAGGAGATGTTGCTTTGCTAAACTTTGTCGATGTTTCTATACGACGTAGAAATTGATTTGTCTTTAGGATATGTTTAACGTATATGCTGTAGTTGTCAGTCATTTGCGTTTTGTTGTGTTGTGTGAATAGTGGGTTGGAATGTTTGCCTTTTACCTTTATTTGTTTCTATGATTGAAGGATTGCTAGCAGGAGAACATTTTTGATTTCTGTTTTAATTTTTTATCATTTGATTTCATGGGAGTTTTCATTACACAGTGTTCGCTGTTTTCCTGTGCTATCTTTCTTGTGTTTATGTTTTTTTTTTCCAGAAATAAATTACTGCGGGCTTCACGTTCTGGTCCTTGATGTTTTGAGGAGTATTGGTCTGTGATATGTACAATTTTAAGAGTTAAATCATTGAGCCCAGGGAATCATTCTTTTAACTGTAAGCTAGAGATCCCTTTATTTTACAAGACGAATGTTCCATGTACCATATGTGACCATTTTCAACAACCGTAGTATTAGAATCTTCCTTTTGTTGTTGATGTTACTAATTGCTAAGCATATTTCTTTTAGTATGAACTTTTAGGAAGTGGTCTTCTGTATTTAAGACTCATTTGAACGTTGTTTAAATATGCAGTTTAAATGCACTAGTTGTCTCATGCCTGGAATGGCACCTTTATGTTTCATTTTGTTTATAATGCCGCAATGGTGCAGCAGTAGTGTTGTTGCCTCACAGCAAGAAGTTCTCTGGTTTGATTCTTGGCTTCAATGTGTGGAGTCTGCATGTTCTCCATGTTCATGTGAGTTTCCACCTGGTGCTCCAGTTTCTTCCCATGTCACAAAGACATGTGTTTCTCCCTGAGCCTCCACTGAACTGGCTTCATTCCAAGTCAGACATTCCCAGTAAACAAATGCTAAAAAAAAAATAAATGAGTGATTTTTAAAAGTTTTCACGACTTTTGAGCCCTTGTCCTTCCATTATTCATGACTTCTTTAGATTCAGAAATTGGATGTCAATGCTGAAGATCATGCCTCCTGATATTTTGCACCTGGGGGTGGCTGCCTCCATCACACCACCCTAGCTATGCCTGCGTTCAGAGGCTGTTGGGTAAAATATTGATGCCCCAATCCTGATATATTGCAGCATACTAGGATGATATGGTCATTCTCTTACAGAACTGGGACTATTACTTATAAAAACTGCAGGCTGTTTTAGAATCCACGAGACAGGCATGCTTGATTGCAAAGAACAGTAAAGTGGGAATGGTGGAAGCCAAGTGTTTACAATACCTTTAAGGAAGAGGTGATAGTTAAAACACTGAAAAAATAGAGGCCATAAAAAATGGTTTACACCCTCCACTTAAGATCAACTGATATATTTTCTTTGGCTAGCTAGGTACTACCAGCTGTTTCCTAATTTTGTGACTATAGCCTGTCCTTGGAAAGATCTTACAAGAGATAAAGCTTTTGTCAAGGTGCAGTGGTCTTCTGAAGCATACAGAGCAATTAATGTACGAAATGCTATGTTTTGACCTATTTTGGTGACTACTGATTTTAATAAATCATTTGCCATATATACTGATTAGTCAGAGGTATGCCTGGAGACAGGGCTATCCCAAGACATTCTAGACAAGGAGCACCATTGTATTATACAAGCATAAACCTGAGCAATGTGGGTCGGAGATATTACACCATATAATCAGAGTGTTTTGAAGGCAAGCAGGCCTTGTATTCCTTGACGTTTTATTTACTGGGCAGACACTTCAGTTTGATAACTGATCATGCTTCCTTACAATGTATAGGTAGGTAGTCTGATAACAATACAAAATTGTGGGGGGTGGGGGACATTTTTCCCAAATCGTTCATTACAGAGTGACTCACATACCTGGCCTAGCCAACTGAAATGCTGATGGGTTCTGAGTCCACAGCCCCTAATGTTCTGCTGGGATGGGCATATTTGTGAACTGTTGAGCATGAAAAAGGTATATATATATATATGTGTGTGTGTGTGTGTGTGTGTGTGTGTGTGTGTGTGTGTGTGTGTGTGTGTGTGTGTGTGTGTGTGTATGTTATTTATCATTTGTAAGTAATAGATAGCTAAAGAGTGACAACAGCAAGAGAAAAAGTAAGAAAGTTAATAACTACAGTTGTAGGGAGAGCTACAGCATAGTACACAGCTGATATGGTGATGCAACTGAATAATCATAAAAAGGAAAAGGACTGTACATTAGTCCTATGGAGCAGTTATATTAATGGTTGTATAGAGATAGTTTCATAAAGATTTTTCTGAAGCAGATTGAGAAAGCTGCTTTGTGTAGACTAGTAGGTTGTTCCAGAAATTTTTTGAGGTAGTGTCTGAGAAAGTGAAATTATTGTGGTGATTTTATTGACTTTCTCACCATTTTTATATGGTGATTGTTTACATTAAGATGCACAGCCAAAATTTGTGCAGGGGTGTAATAGATGGGGCAAAATGGGTTATATCATTTCAGCATAACGTCAAGTGGCGGAAAAGGACATTTTGCCATTTAATGATGTGGGCATTTCTTAGACTGGAGTTATTCGAGTGAAAATTTAACAATTTTGTTACATGTGTGTTCTAGTAGTGTAGTAAGAACATTGGAGACATACTTAGATGCTTAGTAATAGAAATTGTCTAGTTGTAGTGCTGTGGGCATGAGGGGAGGCAGAAAAAATGTTGAGACCAACAGTTCTGTGTCTCTTTTGCAGTAAAAAAGCATTTTTTTCCCTCCAGATTTTAAGTGCATAACTCCTTGACAGGCTGGGAGATATGCGGGTGCCCATAATGCTTATCTAGAATTTGTACATGAATTTGTAATGTATGCATACCCTTCTATATGTGTGCTGGGGTGGGGGTAATTCCTTCTTTTCTTGACCACCTGGCACCTATGTTGCTTATAATGCACACAGACGACCTTGCCATTGTGGATTGCTATAAGAATAGGAGGTTGGTGGTAGTATTGAAGAAATTAAATGGTGAAGTAGGAGTTGTCAGAAACAGATGTATGAAAGTCTTGTGCATAAAATCCATTCATCCACCCACAGCCCTTTTCCCATTTTTTTGCACATGGGGTCAGGGGTGTCACCCCAATAATGGCAATCATCTTGATCCAAGGTTCACACCACTCGGTGGCAAGCTCTTCTGCGGAAAATGTATGTCGGTAAAATATTGTTGATTAATTATTAATGATGTCTGCCTGTTAATTTTTCTCCCTCCTGTGCTTTAGTCACATCTGGTGGAGTTCAACTTGTAAACTTGTAAATGCCACAGTTTAAATTGCCCCCAAAAGATCATTAACAATTATTTTTAGTGCAATAATTGTAGATTTTCAATCAGCATTCCACTATAAAGTGAAAGACTAGTTCCTTTTTATGACTGCTTAATCTCCACTAATGTAATATTTCTGATTGACAAGGTTAAGGTTAAGAAGATGAGGGGAATTTTAGGTTTAGGGAGTGATTGAAAGGTCATGGAAGGTTATGCTTAGGGAGGGGAGAGGGAGTTTAGGTTTAAGGAGCTATCGGATGGGAGAGGGCAGTTAGATTTAGGGAAAGACTGGAAAGTAGAGGGAGGTTAGGTTTAGGGAGAGAATGGAAGGTAGAAGGAGGTTAGGTTTAGGGAGGGATCAGAAGGCAGAAGGAGGTTAGGTTTATGGAGAGATTGGAAGGTAGTAGAAGGTTAGGGTTAGGGTTGGGAGGCGGATTTTAGGTTTACGTTTAGAGAGCAATCTGAAGGTAGCAAGAGGTTAGGTTTAGGGAGTGATCAAGAGATTAGGGTTGGGTAGGGGAGAGCGATTTTAGCTTAAGAGAGAGAGAGAGAGGGGTTAGGGTTAGGGAGTGGATGGTAGGGGAATTTTTAGCTTTATTGACTGATTGGGAGTTTAGTTTTAGAGAATTTGTAAAAGTTTTTAAGGTTAGAGTCTGGGTACTGGGAAGAATAGTTAGCCTTTGCTAACTTCATAAGAAATCATAAGAAACATGTCAATGTGAGTTTGGGCACTTGCAAACACGAGTGAGTGGAAATAGGAAAGTGTATATCAAGCTAATGGTACACAAGCACTTGCAATAGACCCAAACATTTTAGTATGGTTAATTAGGTTTTATTCTTTGTGCAAATCATTACTCACATTGTAAACACTTTTTATTGAATTTGGAAATTAGATTATATACTGAACTAAAGAAGTTGATTTGGCTGGAACAAGGAACATTAACAAATGGGTAGCAATAAAGGTATGTCAGTTGTGTCAGTATTATAAAGCTACCAAAAGCATATTACTTAGTATCCACTATGTATACCTGCCTATGAAGCAATTATTTTAACCTCCAATGAGTTTTTGATGAAGATGTCCAGACCTAACTTATTTCTATAACGGTTTGAGGCTATAATTGCTGTAATCCAATTTTTGATTATCTTGCTTCATTGCTTTTGTATGAAGTAATATGAGATATAGATTTGTAAAAATAAGAATGATGAATTTTCTTTTATTTGATATCTGTATGTCTTCAGTTTTCTTGCAGCAGTAAGCCTCTCTATGTTTAGATCATTGTGTGAAGTTGTTGACTGTATTGAAATGTTACTTAGTCTTATTTTTTTACTAATTCCAGGTTTTTCTTTTATTAAGACATGACTAGTTTAAGATATATGTCTGCATGTTGGAGATGAGGTTGCTATGTATTGCACAAGGTTCTGAATAATCTATTCAGCCTTCCCCTGAGCCTATCCCCATATTCCTTAATCTGAAAAAAAATATGCAATGGAAAATGTGCTAAAAAGGTAACTATATTAGATAATACAATAAGACAAAGTAGATCATCATCATAATCATCTTCATCATCATCAACCCCCTTTTTCCTATTTTCTATATGGGCCCTCGAGGTGTTGTGTTAACTGTCACCATCTCTCTCAGTTTAATGCCACACTCCTGCCTTCTTCAGCATTCATGCCTGACTGTTGCAGATCTTCTCTCATGCAATCCATTTATCTCTTTTCTGGACAACCTCATTTTCTCTTGCCTTCTTCCTGTCTGTCCCAAATCATCTTCACCAGATTGCCTTCTGCTTCTCTGCACATGTGCCGGAACCACTGTAATCTGTTACCACCTTTCTCAGGCACTTCAGTTCCATCACCTCTAGCTTCCTCATCTGCACTTCCTTTATTGCCCAGGTTTCTGTACCATACAGTAGTACTGGTCGCACTATTTTCTATACCTTACCTTTCAGCTTCTTTGGCATCCTTATGTCATTTACTACATCTGACACTCTATGCCAGTTGGCTGCAACCCTCTAATTCTAGCTTTGGCCTTTTCATTCAGATGTTCCTTCTTCTCGGGCCACCCCTCCCACGTACTTGAAGCTGTTAACCTGTTCCACTGTCTCCCCTTCTATCTCAATTCTCAGCTTCTTCTGATTCCCACAATTTGTTGCCATTACCAATGCCTTATCTGTACTCAGTTTCATCTCATGGTCCTTTGGTTATGCATTCCATTCTCTTATCCTCTGCAGAAGTTCTTGCTCAGAGTCTACCTGTAATGCCACATTGTCTGCATACAGCAGCTTGGTTGATCTGTTACCTCCAACTTGTTTGCTAATGTAATCCATCACCAATATGAACAGTAGTGAGCTCAGAGGTGAACCGTGATGCACACCCACTCCTACTGGGAACCCTTCTGTAAGACCAAACACAGTTCATACCTGGGTCATTGGGTCCTTGTTCATAGCCTGCACTAATTCTACCAACATTTCAAGGACTTCAAACTACCGTAGAACTTCCCAAATCAGTCTTCTTGGAACCTTCTCATATGCTTTCTCCAAAACTAGGAATGCCCAGTTGCACTATTTCCTCATCAATATCTTCTTCTCAACAACCTGTTTCACTGCAAACATTGGGTCAGTTGTACTGTATCCTAATCTGAATCTGAACTGCTCATCTCCCATCTTACTTTCTATTACTCTGCTTATCCATTTATCAATCACCTTCTCTAGAACGTTCATGCATTGTGACAGGAATGTGATACCTCTGTACTGCCCAAATTTGTAGATGTCTCCTTCTTTCTTGTACACTGACATGATTTTTCTTATTCTACAATCATCTGAGATATGCCTTTCTCTCCACACTGCTATGAGTAGCCTCAGGAACCATTTTTCCCCTCTTTCACCCAACATCTTTATCATATCTGCTGTGACCTCATCTGAGCAGCCACTTTCCCTGACTTCATTTCCTTTTGTGCTATTGTTACTTCTCCTATGGTGGGCTCCTTTTCTTTTCTCACTGTAGGCTATGTCTGGGCCAGTACAGCTACTAGAATGACTGCTTCCATCTGCCTTTGATGTCCAGTGGGCTGGTGAGCAGGATGTTGCTGGTACCCCTTATGAAGGGTGTCTGACTCTCTTCTTTATCTTTCTGTCTTTGCCTTACAACCTGATACAGTTCCTTTGTGCCACCTACTGACCCACTTTCCAGAAGTTGGTAGAATGTCTCTGATGCCATTTTCTTTGTTATTGCAACTTGTTTCTTAGCCTTTGTGTTAGCCAGTCAGTATTCCTTCCTAGCCTGGTCTGTCTTTTCTATCTCCCACTTTTTCCTGCACTCCTTCTTTCTTTTGATGACTTTCTGGGCTTCTGCATTCTACCACCAGCCTTGCTTGTGTACCTTATTTCCATATCTGGCTCGGCCACAAATTTGTTCTGTAGTTCTCACATACTATTTTGAGGTGCTGCCAGTCTTCTCTAACTCCACCTATTTCCTCCACTTCCTGGGGTGCTAGTGCCCTGAGTAATTCATTGAACTGTTGTATTTTATCTCTAGTTAGCTTCCAGGTCTTCAGCCTGCTCTCTGTTGACCTTAGAGCCTTGTCTCACCACTAATTGCAGCTGAATGTGACCACCAGTGGTTTATGCTGTGGTCCAACTGACATTGGAATTACTGATTCTCCCCAATGTCCTTTCCTTACCAGGAGGAAGTCACCCATTTTAACTGAATTGCAAGCATTTAAAGCCCACAAGTTATTGTATGCTTAAAAATGCGTTGAATACATTTACCAAGTCTTCATCCACTCCTACTCAAAGGTAAAACAAGTAGTCTATGTTGTAAAATAAACTATAATTGTAGTAATTAAATTATAAATCATCTTAGATACAAAATTATCAACAGTTAATTTAAATTAAATCATAAATTACCCAGCAAAACATCAACAGTTAATAACAACTAGTTCCTGTTAAACTATACTTGTCTTATTCTTGATAAATCTTCAAGTTTGACTACTGTATAGTTTCAAAATAAGTCATATATTTATTTCTATAAATTAAATTAGTCATCCTATTAGAACCATAGCTTGTCAAGGATGCACATGTGTTCCTGCTTTAAATAATCACCATTATTAATTATGATCAGGTTATATATATATATATATATATATATATATATATATCACAAAGATTGTTTGACAAGTCATCAGCCCTAATTTACTACATATGTAAGAATGAATAAAAATAATAATTATAACATTTTACATAGTACAGTACCTGATCTGATGAATTAAGTGCTCCCCATTTTCTAATGCCTTAATAATATGTTTGTATTTGTCCTCTACACTACATGACTACTATACAGAGACAAACCATAAAACAATCTGATAAAGTGCAACAAAGATATTGTATTTATTTTGCATGTTTGGCATCTAATAGCTGAATTGCTGCAGTTTTCTCTGTTGCTTAATTCTACCACTCATGCTGCAGATTCCAAAGCCTCTAGTCTGCATGACTCAAGGGTAGAGCAATAGAGTACCTTCAAAACGTGTGCACAAAAGAAATCATCTTGTACTGATTAACCTTCTCATTTTGAAATCACTTGGGTTGTCTCTGTAGCACATTATTACCAATGTGTGTGTAGATTTTATATCCCATTATCATACATTTATAGACACGTGGAACAAGAATATTTACAAACTGCCATTTTTAATTGATCATTTTTCATTCTATACAGTTTGTAGAAATTTTTAAAATCCATTCGACCACTATTTTAAAGCTTTTGGTTTGAGAACATTACATACCTTAAACATATTTTTTTGTTTTTTACGTGTATTAAAAATGAATACCAGCAAAAAGAGAAGGTGCTTGGTATCATCTTGTACTTTAAAAAGATGAAATTGTCTTTCAAATTGGATTACAATGTAAAAAGCAGCCATGCAAAAATGGTAAACAAAAGTCAGATGCAATGCTGACCCAGTATTTGAACTTTCATAGCATCTTTAGAAGCCAAAATCAGGAAAATACAACTGAGTACTAAAATTACTTTATTGAAAAAGTGTGTACGAGCACAAATTACTGGTAACAGCAATGTTAAAGTTTTTCACTTATTCTTTAAACAGAGCTTAAACAGATCAGTGCAGTCAGAAAATAATTTACTTATCTGACATATTATTGTATATTGTTAAACCTGGTAAATGTTAGGACCACATTATCACACCCATAAATAACCTGAAAATAGTTATAGCACCACAATAAGTACTTAAATGCAGTTTCGTAGTTTTTCATTGGATATTACAAAGATAAATGCCTCAGTGTAATAGCTGGCAGATTTAAGAGAAACTGCTGAATAAATTAATCAGAATGGCAATGCAAAAATCCATTTTCTTCTATTTGCATAAATAAAAAAATGCATATTGTGTGCTTTTGGAAACATCAACATTCACTTATACTATTTCAATACTCAAAGAAAGAGATGTAGTCATGAAATTGTTTTGATATATTTATGTATGTGTATATTAATACAACCGTGTTTTACCTTATGACCTGCTTTACAGGTTTGTATTGATTCAGTAAGTAACTTACTAGAAGTACTTTTGTTTCTCATTTACCACAAATGAAACAAGATTCAATGTAATGCAAACAATATTCTGCTAGCACTGTTTTAACTTCCAAATTAGCTACTTTAGGTAATTATTTTAAAATCTAATTGTACCAGAGAGTCGCCTAAACTGATAAAGCAGTGTGATATACTACCTTCCTTCAAATGGAACCTGGATAATTAGACAGATTCTCATAAGTTCATTTGCGGCTTGACTGTCATAGGCCTAATTGAGAGGGGAGGTACAGTCTAGGGAGGGAACTGGCAAGACATAATGGTTGCAGGAGTCTGTAGCTTTGAAGTTTCTATAATTTCTAGGAACAGAAGCCTCTGTCAAGTTTAAATTTGAATAATCTTTTAAACAAAGGTTGAGCTTCTTGAGGTGTATAAATTGATATTTATTTCTCTTGAAAGGGAATTACAGCCTGGAAGGAAATGCCAATCAGAAATAATACATTAAGTACTACTTATCAACTTGTAAACAAACATTAGATATGATATTTATTGTTTGCTTGTCAGTCAGGTTGATAGGCAGGATTACTGACTGTTTCAGGCACAACCCCAGTTATATGGCAGAGATAACACATGCATGCAGTTGCATAAGTTACCGTACATGAATGCAAAGTACTTTGCAAGATATTACGCAATGGTAACAAAGGCAAATATACTGAATTCTGTAGTAGTATATCCTGTTACACATCGTAGCCATTTCACATAAATGAATTCTGCCTACATACATTAGATCTTTTATACCTATGATACATATTTGTGTATCAACTTATTTTGGGATAAGACAATCTATTTACTATAGAATTTGTGATTTTGCAATCTTTTTATTGAGTGTTGAATGTTGAACTTGAAGAGACTGAGTGTGACAAAATAATGATGGGTTCGCTTGGAGAACCAAATGAGGGCACCAAGACCACAATGTATAAAAATCCAAATAGTTTATCCAAAAACAGCGAAAGGAAATTAATTTTAACGCTAAGCACAGAAAATACGTTTCGGAGCGTCTTCCTCAGAAATCAATAAAAAAATGTTTTGCTTCACAAGCTCAATATATAGACTGTCATGAATCTATTAAAAGGCAATCATTCAATAACGCAAAAATTATCCACTAAAAACAGTTATTCGATAAAACAATCAGTTCAACCTACTCGAATAGCCATGAAATGAATCGTGTATAATATCAAACCAACAATGTTTGTATGAAATATTACATATACACAGTTGAATAAAAAACATTTTAAATCAATAAATACCTTTTGAAAAAATATATATCAAATATATGAGTTTATATGTGTAAATTTTCATATTTATACCAGACATAAAAGTACTTTGACCAAAGGAAGGAAAAATGCATGTGTATACTGCCATCTACTGGAAATTTATAATATTAAAGTTTTGCAGCTCTTAACTTGAGCACAGGAATAATAGATAGCATGTTGTTTAAACCCGGTGTTTTGTGACATCTAAAATGATCTGCCAATACAATTCCCTGTATTCTAACTTGGCTTCCCACATACCACCCCTAACTTCCTTAGGAACTGTTTCCAGTACAAAGAAGTAAAAGGAGGCTTGTTGACATGTTAAAGTATGATGAAATAATGCATTATTGACATTCTGCTTCTTAATTTCATAATAGTGTTCATAAATTCTTAACTTTAACTTCCTCTTAGTCTTCCCTACATAGAATGAGTTACAGTGGTGGCAAGTACCTAAATAAACAACCCCATTTGTCCTGGAAAAGTATGCACTTGTGCTATAATTCTTTCTTTAAATTCGATAAGAGTTGGACAGTTTTTAATTCTTTGGCAGCCTGTTCAGTGTTGCTGGTGCTGTTTTGCTCAATGACATTTTTCTATTAATAGAGCAAATGGTGATCTTGTGTGGATAAGGGAGTTGTAAGAACTGAACCTCAAAGTATAGCTGAGGTTTCAGTGTGCAAGTTTATTACAAATAGGGCAGAACCTACACTTCTGTAATTTATAGTTAAGGATGCTGACTAACAGCTTTTGCTCTGTTACTGGAAGACGGTTTATTTTGGATGGGGTGACACTAGTGATGTTCAAAGTGGTTCGATTCATGAATCTGCATATTTTGACTGTTTGTAGGGTGTTTGTACCTTATGCTCTTCCCCATTATTGCTGTCCATTCCTCATAATCTGTCTTGTTCCTTTTGGTTCCCTGGCTTCACAACTCTGTCTGGTACTGAGACGGTATGTTAATTTTAGCACAGACAGTACTTTACTTGTGTATGAATCCTAATGGGAAGGACATACTCAAGTTTAGGTCTTAGTGCCTTTCACAAGGACGCTTCATTTATCAGGGTGTTACTGAAGCAGTATGTTGGTTTTGGCAAATGGAGCCCTTTCATTAGCGGTTTTTATGTGGTGATTAAAGTCAAGATTTTCAAGATTTTAGTTTGTTTTCAAAGATATATTTATCAGCTTGATTCTTGCTTCTTGAGGAGCTTTTATACTATTTTTTTTCTAGTTTTTGTGATGTGTTGATAAACCATTACAGCTGTGTTGGATGAATTTTAGACATTTTGGGATGTCATCCAGTCCTAGATATTTTTAAAGTTTTGCTGATTTTTTTTTTCTGTAATTGCTGCACAGAACTGTAAAAACTGTATAGTCATAGCCCACTTTTCTCTCCTGTCATTAATCTCCTAACTCCTTTCACTGTAGTATCCATTTATTTTCTACTCTTGCGCATCTTGCAATATATGCCACCTCCTGTTTTTTTCCTGTCTTTTTATCTCTAGGAATAAGCAACCTACCTTACTAGAATGAACACCTTAATCTTGTTTTACAATTAAACTTTCATTAGACAGCTGTGGTAATGTAAGCCAGTTTTGTTGATCTCAGTTTACCATTTACAGGTTCATCCCAAGTGCACAGAAAAAAATTAAAAATAGCAGAACAAGGTATCAAAGTATAGAAATAATATGGTATATATCAGCATTACAATTTAGAAACATTAAAATTAAGTTGTCAAATACAAAATGAAGAACGACCCTAAAAAGATAGTTACTCTCACCTATATGAAAGTGCTGGGGTATGAAGAAAAAAGTATATTTACGTAGTCAATGTGCCACAACAGTAGACATTCAAACGGATCACTGTTGCTGTTCTCACAGATGGAACACACCCCACCAAGGATTATGCACGTCTGTCCATTCTGCAAAAACCCAACTCCTCCTCCCTTCTGCATGCTTGCCCCCAGACAGAGGGATGTGTCAGCCTAAGAGAGGTACACAGATGCACCAAAACCCCGTGCTTTCTTGCCCCTGCAATGGGAGGCTGAACCTGCTGCTCCAAGTCGTGTCCTCAGAGAAGAGTAAGGGACCCCACCATGGCTAAGGAAGAGATTATTTGGGACATGGGAGGGTGTTTGTGCTGCAGCAGTGATCTATCCCAACATCAGTTATGGTAAGTTAACTACACAGTTGTACTGTGTTCTTTATAAGACCACTGTTGCAGTAATCTTACAAATGGGATAGTTGCCAGAGCTCAAAAAGGCAGTGTGAATGGATTATTGGCAATACTGTTTTACCTGCCGTTAGAAAGCTTTATCTAGGAGGGATTGTGGGGTTTTGCTGTGCCTGTTTTAATGTGATGCATGCTGTTTGTTCAGCAATCCTTTTACCTGATCTCTGTTTGCTTATTTATTTTATTTCACATTTATTAACTGGCCTGGTCCAGTTAGGCACAAGCCCATTTTCAGTGGAGACCTGAGGAGAAAAGCTCCAGCAAAATGTACAAATTATTCAATTGTTCCATTTTCACAAAACTGAGTAATAAGTTATACAATATTCACAAAGATGAGTAATAGAAAAACAGAGAAAGTAACAAGTATAGTAAGACACGTAGTAAAATTGGTATGCTGTTTACAGTATATACATAGAGAACTCATAAAAAATAATACAGGAGAAAGATTCTTATATCCATCCATCCTCTACGTCTTTTCCCATTTTTGCATATGGGATCAGGGTGTCACTTCAACAGTGACAATCACCTCGAGCCAAGGTTTACACCGCTGGGTGGCTAGCCCTGCCATGGTAGTGCATCCACACCATTCTCACTGTGTCTCTGTCTCACTCGCGCACCTATGGGCAATTTAGAGTGTCCAGTCCACCTAATACATGTCTTTGGAGTGTGGGAAGAAATTGGAGCCCCTGGAGGAAACCCACGAAACTGCAGGGAGGACATGCAGACTCCTCACAGAAGGCACTCCAGCTGAGAATCGAACTGGAGAACCACTAGCTGTGAGGCGAAAACACTTAACTTCAGAGGGGCTTCAGTATTAAGAGTATCTCAGTCTATATTTATGTCGCTAAGTGTTATAGTTTCATATGGTATATTTTGAGAGATCCAGGATAGTATATTTTCGTTAATAGGTATGTTTTTGCCAGGTGGAATATAGATTGCAGTGATAGCAAGTTTTTTCTGATTGTTGATGTGGCAGTTTAGTGGTAGTAGTATTTCAGCCAGGTGGAAGTCCAGGAGGGGTAGTGGAGAAAGGAGAAAGGTTTAGGTGTTCAGAGTAAAGAATTGCAACTCCTTCACCTTTTTTTGTGACTCTGTCTTGACGATGGATATTATACCCAGAGGGCAGAAGGTGTGTGACTGAAATGTGATTTTAGCCAGGTTTCTGATGGTGTTAATATATGGGGGGGTGTACTGTGAGATCCTTGCACATAGTTCAGTAACTTTATTAGTTAGACTTTGTATATTAATGTTTAAAAAGGTGGTTTGGGTTGAAGAGATGATGGGGGATTTTGTTGGTGGTGTGGGTCCTGGGTTAGGGTGTATGTCACTGGCTTGTAAGATTATTGCCAGAAGGACTGTGGGTTTGGAAGAAAAGAAGTTGTAAATGTAATGTTTCAGTATGAGTTTAGGGGAGAGGGAGGGGAGTAGTTACAGGACTTTGATGAAATAATTGAGTGTAAGAGAAATTAAGTAATGAGGGAGAGAGTATAAGAGAGACTATTTGTTTGTCTCTCTGTCTTTATTTCTACTGCCCCACCCATGTGGACCCAGGTAGTCCTCATATCCTATTTTGTCTGTCCTATGTGCATTCAGGTCCACCATTATCAACACCAGCTCCTGTTGTCCTGCTTTATAAAGCATGTCATTACAATGAATGTGTGTCCTCTCATGCCAACCTCTGTTTCTCAACTCTCCTCTTGGGCAGCTATTTGTGGTTCCCCTGAGTTTCACTGAAATTATGTTTTTACATCTGTTCCAAGTGTGTTACAAGCTTATAAATAGGGCTCTTACAACTGAATACATAACTTTATTATCATCTTCTGCAGATGTCAATCTCCACTGCAATATTCAGTTTCTTGAAGTTTGTTACATTAACTAACACATTGGACTAATTATATAAAAAAATAGTTACATAATTTCAATTTGTGGTAAGGGAAGCTTGAGTCAATTGGTTTACATGTTAATTATTCTAAAATTGCTATAGTTATCTTTGGCTTTCTATTACGTTCTTTTTATCTTGGACATACTGGATTAAACAATGGGTGCCAGCAGAGGTCAAAATGTTCATCTCCAACTTGATGAGGTGCTAAGTGCATTGGTTTCTGGCTTGGTACAGACTTTCATTTCAATGAATGAGAAATTTAAGTGCTAAGCTGTTAATGTCTTATGCATTTCAATGCATGTATTAATTTGACTGTGTTAACCAGTGTAATATATTCATGCATTCATTATAAAGTAGTAAAGTCAGATATTGTCGAGGTGTATCATGTGGACAGACAAGGCCTGGCTTAATTGTTTGGGGGTGGGTATGCTGTTTTATGAAACAATCTGTGTTTTGCTTTCTACAGAATTCTGCTTAGTTGTGGAACTCAGTCTTAAAGAAGGTTGGATAAGGGGTTAGTCCAGCATTTTTTTAATTAGATTAATACTGTTTTTTAAGAATTTTACTTTTTGTGGTTGGTGACAGTAGGATTGTAAATGACTGTCACAGTTTGCTATAGGTGGCTTAAAATTCGGAGTTAGAAATACAGATAATGGCAATATTCTGCTGGTTAAGCTGTTCAGTAGAGTCTGTTTCAAGCCAACTGGAGAAGCAGTCATTGATGCAGAATGTTCGGCCTTGGCAAGTGCATTTAGGACCTGCTCCCTAGTGATTGTTGGGGGGTGTTATTTTCTGGAGGGCAACCTGGGACAGGAGTGGTAAAACCGGAGATGAATTTTTGTGGCCAACAGATTTTCTATGTACTCTGGCTCCATTTTTAGTCTGTTCTGCACACTGCTGTGCACAACCTTCGAGGTTTTGGACATAGCTAAAGTAAGCGTTATGGTTGTCCTGTGCTTGAGAGCCTGTCTTTACATCCAGTTAGACTTTAGTAGACTTAATTTGCCCTCTTTAATGTTTCTTTAGATTGATGAGTGTTTTTATCATGTTGGGCATACCACCTCATAATCTTAGCTTGTTGTTGTTGTTTGTCTTTTGGCTTTTTCTGGTAAGGGGTCGCCACAGCGGAACTCCGGTCCGCTAATGAATGGCAGTAGATTTTTTTATGAAACGCCGAGGTGCCAGCTTGACGCCCAACCTTCAAAGATGGCACACCCATTTACGCACACATGTCTTTCAAATGCTACCCAGCCGCGGGGAGGATATGCAAATTCCACATAGAAGGCACTTCCAAGCCTAGCTGAGAATCGAACGGGAGAACCTCTTGCTGTGAGGTAACAACGCTACCACCGTACCACCACAGCTTTCCCTCATAATCTTAGCTATGACTTTTTTTTTTTTAGATTAAGATTACCTCATAATCTTAGCTATGACTTTTTTTCATCTGTTTAGCAACCTATTAATGTGCATACATTGTCTGTAGTTCATTTAAAGGGGGTTTACATATGCCCTTTCTGTGCCCCCTTGTCAGTTACAAGCCAAGCCCTTATGCACCAAGGCCAGGAAGGTTCCTCTTCAGAGATTTGTGCCAACTTCTCTTGTGTTGGTGGGTGCATCATGGGGGGGCATACCCAGCCATCCATGTATCTTGTGGTCAACCTGGATTGCAGTTGGGAACTTGGAGACTCTTCAGCTCAGTCCCATAGTGCTGCTGTCCTAGTTAAGCATGGCCTCAGGGCTGCCACTGTGATGCAGTGTTTCCCTCCGGAAAAGGACACATGCAAAAAGACAAAACCTGTGGCAGTCTTAGTCTTTTCACAGGTTGCCTTGGTTGAGCTCTCCACTCAGTCTCCCTCCCTTCAGGTGTAGTAAATGTATGTAGGTCAGGGCAAGACCCTTTACATTCGCTCCACCCTTTGAGTCCTTATGACCATTGCTGAAAGGACACATGTAAATGGAAAAGGCAGAGGAAAGGCAGAGTGCTGGCATTGCATGCAGTCAGGAGTCATTGCTGCTATCAGCAGTCTGAGTGGGTAGTCAGCACAGGTATGGGACACTTCAGACACCCATGGCCAGAAGTACCATGCATATCCTAGGCATATTAATGGAGTGGTGGTCCTTACCCTGCTTTATTTCTTGACATGTACCCATTCAGCTGTATGATGGCTACACCAAGAATGTGTATATTTACAATGATAAGTGTCTACATGGTAAAATAACTGTGCCTGTATGTTATCCACATGTAGAGATTGCAAACTTTGTTTTGGACTTAGCTTATGGAAATTATGAATATTTTCATATTTTGGTAATAACTTTGCAATGGAGCTTCGCAATATGCTAAGCAATATCTCATTTTGAAGACAGTATTGATAGTTCCAACATGGTAAAAGAACTGTGTCTGTGTACTGTACACAGATACAGATATTACAGTTTGTTTAGGATTGAAGGATTATGAAATTATACATTTCCAATACTTCTCATTATGAGTGTGGACTGTCCCAAGAAGGAATGAGTAACCATTGCAAGATTTGTGTAGGTCTTTTACAGCTAATGTTGAAGTGCAGCCAAGGTTGTATAGGAATTGACAAAGTTGTATAATGAATTGCCCAACAGTTTGGTGCAGTAGCATATTAATTGGTGCAACTGAGCTGTGCTTTGTTAAAACCTGGTCAGTAGGAGGTGAGCCTCTACTCTTTCTATTTTTATTTAGGTGAGTGTAGCCATGCCGACATGTTTTGCCTATGGTTGTCATGTTCGCCGAGACAATCTGCCACCTGGTGTATCCTTCCATCGCTTTCCACGTGACATTAAACTGTGTACATGATGGGTGGTGAACTGTGGGATAGACGTCAGTAACATAGGCAGGTTTGTGAAAGAATCGGTCAGCAGTTCGAAACCACGTCACTTCCTGTGCTCCAAACATTTCACAGAGAACCAGTTTCAGCTGGACTACAAGAGTGAACTACTGTCAGAAAACATGAAGCCAAGGTGGCCCGCTCGTCAACTACTTAAGGATGCTGTACCTACACTTTTCACTTTTGCAACCACACATCCAAGGACATCATCTGAACAGCGGCTGCAGCACAAACAACATGAAAACGTAAGGCGCTTGAACAACACATCAATTATGGGATACTTGCATTTCATTAGCACAACATGTACAGTGTATGGTCTATTGCTTGTATAGTATGAGTCATTAATGCCTTTACTATCCCCCACAGCTTATTGAGGAACTTCTCAATACAACCCAGCCAACCTTGCCAGATGTTGTGAATAACCATCTGTATGGTCAGTGCAAAGTAAATAACTTCATTTTCTCCTTCACATACATTCAGCATTGATAACATCCTGGGTGATGGTTTTTATGTGAAAGTTGCCTGTTTTTTTTCACTTACCACAGCCTAATGGCCATGTGCAGAGGCAGAATAAAACGGAGACAGTGCATGAGGAAGCAGTGCCTGCAGTGGTTCCAGATGACATGGAAGACCATCCTGTGCCAGAACCTGTAGAGGTACGTATGTATGAAGACCTGTGCAATATGAACTGGTGGCAGAACTGTTTTGTTTAGGGAGAGAGACATGAGTAATGCTGCACTACACAATGAGTGTGTACTGATAGACCAGTGAGGAATGTGCATTTTCTGTACTGTTCAACAAGGCAGAGATTAAACTTTCTGTAGTGGTAAGTATTGACTTGGTGTAGTGTTAAGTGTTTGAACTGTTTTGTGGATAGATAGTCACTGAAGGCATTCTGGAGTACAGCGCCAGTGTTCAGTGCTGGTACAGTGATGCGGCACTTCATGGAGTACAGCACCAGTGTTCAGTGCTGGTACAGTGATGTGGCACTTCATGGAGTACAGCACAGGTGTTCAGTGCTGGTACACTGATGTGGCACTTCATGGAGTACAGCACCAGTGTTCAGTGCTGGTACAGTGATGTGGCACTTCATGGAGTACAGCACCAGTGTTCAGTGCTGGTACAGTGATGTGACACTTCATGGAGTACAGCACCAGTGTTCATTGCTGGTACAGTGATGTGACACTTCATGGAGTACAGCACCAGTGTTCAGTGCTGGTACAGTGATGTGGCACTTCATGGAGTACAGCACCAGTGTTCAGTGCTGGTACAGTGATGTGGTACTTCATATTCCCTTTCATTGGAAGGAGACAGCTGGAATTAGCACACTACTTGTTAGCTGCTGTAGAGTAACGTGTAGAAATGGTAAAAAATGCAATGCTAATGGACATAATGCTTCAGACAATGACAGTGACAGACTGTTAAACATGGAAATGTGAATTGAGCATCATCCATTGAACCAGATAGTGTGCAATCTGCTGTCCTAAACAGGATAATTTATTATGACAGCCTGCTATGCAGTATAAATTTCATAGGTAGTTTTCTTTGATTTGCAGGTACAAGTTTATGAAGAAGTAGTGGAAGCCATAGAAATGACTGCAGTGGAAAGGATTACGGTAGCATGCCAAACAAACTTCCAGCAAAAGAAAGGGATCAGTATAGGAGTTCAAGCAAAGTTAGTGGAACAGAATTCTAGACCATGGAAGATGAAGGATGCAGCTGTACAGTTTCCCGAGGATGCAGTGTCTTTGTTGATGGACCACACATACTGCAGGAAATCCACACTTGTTCAGACTGAAACGACTCAGTCAGGAACACCAGAAGATGAAGTTTCCAATGATGACAGTGGGCGTAGAGTCAGTGTCAACCCATGTCTTCAACAGGAGGCTGATACTTGCAGTGAAGTAGCCACATCTAGCTCAAGTGCCTACATGTCTCTTCAGGTGCAGGCTTGCAGCACTCCAATCAAGCTCGCTCCGGATATGCATAACACAAGCATGCAGAGTGAGTCCTCGGATTCTCGGACAAATGAGATGGAAAAGGATCCCAATTGGAGCTACCTTTCTGACAGCATGATGACCACTGACATGGAAGACATAGTGGTGGAAGAGGATGAAGATGAGAAGATGATAAGCTAACCAAAGTTCATTGTTTTTGAGTCTTGCCTTGATTCACTGCTGTTAAAATTGACCTGCCCAGAATGCTGACGTCCTGCTGCAGAAGTGGAAAAGGAAACAAAGTTAGGGTCTTATGTATCTGTGAAGGTATGCTGCATTAGTGGACATGCATTTCTTCAGTGGGAAAGTCAACCAGTTATAGGCCGAATGTCTGCTGGGAACTTACTACTCGCATCTTCTCTTCTATTCAGTGGTAGTACATATGCCCATATTGCGCGTTTCTGTGCATATTTGGGGCTGGAGTTTATCAGTGAGACAACCTTCTATGCCATTCAAAGGCAGTATTTGTTCCCAGTAATGCAGCATACCTGGATACACCATCAGAATCGTATGCTGGCAGATAGCCAGGGGAAGGAAATAAGGTTAGGTGGTGATGGGTGGTGTGATAGTCCAGGATATTCAGCCAAATACTGCTGTTATAGCATGATGGACCTGGATTCTGGATGCATCATTGATTTTTGCCTTGAGCATTTTTGCACAGGGGTATCTTCAGTGGCACTTGAGAAGAAAGCTTTCAAGAAGTGCCTGTCAAACTTGCTGTCAAGAAATGTTAAGGTAAGTCTTGTGGCAACTGACCAACATCTGGGTATCTGATTTGTGATGCACAAGGAATTTCCAGCAGTGGATCACCAGTTTGATGTGTGGCATATGGCCAAAAGCTTGACAAAGAAAATTACAGAAGCTCGCAAAAGGAGAGTAAACAGAGAGTTGCTACAGTGGTGCCACAGTGTTTCCAATCACCTGTGGTGGTGTGCTGAAATGTGCGAAGGTGATGAAGTTGTACTACAGGAGAAGTGGTTGTCATTGCTCTACCATGTAACAGACCGGCACAGCTGGAGTGGTACAACAAAGGTTTTATGTTGCGATCATGAGATGTCAGTGGGCGAAGGAGATGAGAAGAAGTGGATGAATGAAGATGATGCATGTTACAGTGCACTGAAGAGGATAGTTGTGAATCGAGTTTTTATTAAAGATTTAAAGCAGATTACCAAGTTCTGCCACACCGGCTACCTAGAGGTGTTCCATGAATTACTGTGCAAATACTGCCCAAAGTTTGTGCATTTTAGTTTTGCAGGAATGAAGGCACAAATACTTTTGGCCATCCTTGATCACAATGAAGTCCTGAATCGTGAACAAACAGTGGTCCAATTCCCTACTCAAAACTCAGCAGCAAAGGGAGACCTTAGATACAACTTGGTGTATCCAAAGGCAAAGCAGGAGTGGGTAGCGAAGCCAATATTTCAGAAATGAAAGTTTGCCTACATCTATGACCTGATGATGGATGTCATAAAAGCCAAAAGAGGCTTATTGGAAATCAAGCCCATGTCAGTACCCGCAATTCCAAAGAATATAGCTCGGTGCGAACGTCCTGAGAAGGCACTGGTAACTGAAAGACATATTTCTAGGTTTGGAAAAAATAAAGAGAACCCAGGTTAATATAGTAAAGATAACCAACATACTGGGTAAGTACCTTTGGAATCAGAATTCTTCATACCATACATCGATTTTACTTGTTTCCTCTTAATGATCTGGTTTATGAATACATATTGGTATTCAATTGCATATTATGTATATGTAAGTGTGTGTGACTCATCAGTTGACATTAAGCAGCGATAGCAGGGTTCATTAGCAGTGTAGTGTACTGACTTACTATGATCTGATGTAATGTCCATCATGGCCTTACAAGCATGGTTATGTGTTAGTCTTGTTATCGCAATCAACCTCGGGTCTCTGTCCAGGAGACATGGGTGGATCACCCCAAGTTTAAAATAACATTATACCTCCAATGTTATGTGTCACATAAAAACCAGTCCTTTGTAGTGTTGAGACTGGACTCAGCTATGTGGTGTAGAAATTGGTTACTAGTAAAGTCCATTGGGCAGGTGATAGTGCCTTCACCTAGCAAGGTAAGCTCAGCACAACATGAAGACCATGAGCCTTCTCACTTAGAGGCATGGCAGAACTTGCGTAGAATGGGTCAGTATGAAACAGTGGCAGTGATTGCTTCTGATCCATATAGGACAGATGAAGAGCTTGATTCACACTGGTTGTCTTCTGCAAAGTCTGTCAACCGCAGACACTACTTCTTGCCTATTCCTTAACAAGCAATGGCAGTAAGCAGTACTGGTCCCAGACCTGATCCCTGTGGAACAACACTGCTCAGTGGTCTGCCAGAGAAAGTGGGTTTCCCTGCTTGCACTTAACGGTGTTATATGCATTTGCCAGAGAATGACCTTCCACACTACTGCAGCCTTACATATTGCAGCCTTACATGCATGGGTAAGTTTGTGATGCCATAGTGTATGCTAATGCTATACAACAGTATGTACGCTGTACCCAGTGAGGTCCATGTGTTGCTACATAGGCTTGCAAATAAGGCGAATCATCCAGAAATGGCTGCAGTCCTTGGGGTCAGTTGAATCGGCAACTGTGGCCAAGTCGTTTTTTTGCAGTGAAAAATGATTGTCCCTGTCCAACAGGCACTGATGGATTAATCAAAGTTGAAATTACCATTTGCCATTCAATTATACAGATTGCAAGCAAAGCAGCCCAATGAGGTGGTCAGACATGAATCTGAATTCTGGTGCAAAACTTGTGTACTCTGTGGGACAACAAAGTCCATGTGCCAGGTTAAGGTTATAGTACTGAGACATACCTAAGGGAAGGTCATTACAGTGCCAAGACCATGTGCCTTCTGACTTGCAGACAAGGCTGACATATGACTGGCGAGTGTGAAACAGAAGTGACACTGATGTCATCTGATCCATATAGGACAGATGACAAACTTGATTCACAGAGGTTGTTCTCTACAAACATTGTCATCAAAAGAATCTACTTTAGGCATATTACTTAATGAGAAATAGCAGCAAGCAGATTAGGTTCCAGGCAAGGTCCATGTGGCACACCACCCCATATTGGTCTGCAGAAGAAGGTGGATTCTCCTAGTTGGACTCTAGGTGTTGTATTGAGACACATAGTGACCTCACACAATATTGGCGGCTTACCTGTCTGATGGCACGATTGCTGGTGGCGAATGACAGTAGACCTGCAAAAATGTAAGTAGGCTGCACAGAGTGAGGTATAAGACACGCTGCATGGGCATTGAAACCCCAGGTTTCCCAGTCATTACACTATGACTACACAAAGTTTTTACCAGTTTTGGTTACAGCCAATATTGTGTGTGTGTGTGTGTGTGTGTGTGTGTGTGTGTGTGTGTGTGTGTGTGTGTGTGTGTGTGTGTGTGTGTCTGTGTGTGTGTGCCTGTGTGTGTGTGTGTGTGTGTGTGTGTGTGTGTGTGTGTGTGTGTGTGTGTGTGTGTGTGTGTACTGGCTTTGCCCATGTACCAACCCTAATTAAGTTTAAACTGAAAGCATAATCTTTAAAAAAATATAAAATGCAGTTACTTAACTAAGCTCTGCTTCCAATCAGATGTGTCTCAATTGTAATTGTGTCTGACCATGAGAACTGTGAGTCCTGATCTGGGAACATTACTAAACCATTGTCCAAAACACCTTGTCCTGTGTCGGAGCATAAGAAATGTGACTCCCTATTTGGGAACATTACTAAACCATTGTGCTAAACATATTGTCTTATATTTTCTAATGTTCTGTAACTTGTGCAATCCATGTAATGTAATATAACTTCAGTAGTCTATGTAATTTCTTCTGTTGGAGATTTTCTCCCTGGCCCTCTGCTGACAAAGGACATGAATCCAGTGCAACTATCCCAGTAAACAAGTGTAACATAATTAAATTAATAATTAGTTTTTGGACTCATGCAATTTTGACATCCTTTGTCTGGATGATTGGTAGCTGACATATATCTATGGAGTCATTTACTGTCACGTTAATTCTAAACTGCTTATGTATTACGATGCATTGTGATATTTCAGTTACCACTGTTGATTATTTGTACCTTACTATATAATACCATGCAAAATGTTATTTGTAATTGCAAAAAATGCGAACAGTGAAAAGCCTCATTGTATTAATCCTGTCTTATGAACTTGGTGATCATTATTAAAAGCAGCGACATGGAAATGCTTGTTTTGGGCAGGGCCCAGACTAGGAATTTCATGTTTGCCCTTTCCTTACACTGGGTCCTTAGCAAGTGGCGGTTACAACCGAAGGACATTAATTTTGACATAAGTGGAACAATGGGTTGCAGTTAACATGTACTATAAGTGCTGAAAGAGCAGATGAGCAGTTAGTGAAACATATGTCACTAAGTCCCTATACACACTACTTTTTCAGTTGTATTGGTATAGACCTGGTGGTTGTGTTGTACTGAGGTCATCATTTGAAGAAACTATGCTAAACTGTTGCTGAGAATTAATATCACATTAACTGTGGTGGACCATGTGTGCATTGATAAATGGTGTGTGGAGACTGGGTGCTGGCAAGTTCACAATCCTGGTATTGAACAACTGGTCAAACTGCCATGACTGACAAGACATGTCATACAATTTAACAACTCTGTAAAAACTCTCTAGGAATGTGTTTAGGACCGCAGTGTGCAACACTGACAACAGCACATGCTTTCAAATTGGAATGCATATCGGAGCTCTTAGAATATAGAGCAGGTCATTCATATACAATGGGGTAAGTTTACAGGCATTAGGAAAGTCAGGTGGTTGATCTTAAAATTTACATGCATCCTCAATAAAGAATGTAAATGTGTATTGAAAGTGGGATTGCTGTGTGGCAGCATTACAGACTGTGTTCGAGTGAATGATGCAGCAGTGTAGTGGCACTTGTTGTTTGGCAGCTGCAGTTTTACGGACTGGTCTTTGAGGACAGAAGTGAGATGTACAGAATGCATAAATGGCAAGAGGATGCATGTTTGGGGTAGCATGTGTAGCTGCAGGAGTGTTATGATAGTGGTGAGATGAGTGGATCTGGCTGCAGCTGCAAGTACTGTTGTGGTGTGAGTGGACCTCTGTGAGGCTGGCTACCATGAAGTGGTACAGAGGCTTGTCACAACAGTGCAGTATGCAGTAATTTCTGTATATGCACATTGTAACCAAAAGCCAGTTTGTGAATACATAATTTAAGTACTGCCCTTTGACTGCTGCTATATAGTTAGGTGTATGCATGCATCTTCTCCTGTATTGACAGGTATTGGACAATAACAGGCAGTTTGTGATGTCATGTGGCGCTATGTGATGTGGATAATGCTGGCTGAAGAATGGATGAACATGAAAAATGAGTGGTGGCTGCTGTATTTTACAGGGTGTGAAGAGATTGGATTGCTGTCCCAAAAATTCTAAGGTAAGAAACTTTAAGTCAAACTCTTGTGCGAACACATGGTTCATCTAGTCAAACAGTTTGATACTGCCTGATAGAGGAATTGGACATTGCAATGGATAATTCAGATCTGCCTTATGCAAGATATGCAAGGCAGCAGTTAAAGGACTACAGTACAAGGTCAGATTATTGAGATGGCACCATTTTGAGCTTTTACCCCAGGATGCCGCAGGAAACGTTCATAATGTGCCCAGTCAAACTAACCAGGTAAACAACCGGATAACAAAATATTTACTGCAACTTGCTAAGAAAGAGCAAACCTCTACAGGTAGCCAGTAAAGTGAATCAAACCAAAAAGCCAGAGAATCATGGAAATTTGTTTATACAGGAAAAAATCTTAATGATATCTGGTAACAGGTCATGTTACATTTCAATATGTTCATTTTATTCATTAGTAGTGTAGTAACACCGATGTTTGGAAACACAGAAATTTGGTATGCATACTTGTATATTCTGCATGGCAAATGATGCTTAGGTGGTGTATCGCTTGCATACTTCTCTGTTGTATTTGCACCAGATACTGTTAGTGTGCAGTGCGGGAATAGAAAGATTAAAACATTACCCTGGTATCATAGATGGCAGTGCAACATATTCATAGTGGCTTAACATGAGAGTAGCTCTAAGCAAGCACCATGTGAAACCTGAGCAAGCACCTAGAATTATTCAGTGCAGCTTCCACACCTTAAGTCTGAAAATGAATTCACATATTCACATGAACAGGAGTAGCTGCATACTGATGGCTAAAGGTGTATGGGCATGTCGGGTGGTTACTACACTGCAAAATTGGTATGTAATGGTGGGGATATTTGGAAGGCATGAGCAAACACACCAGTGTATTAAACCCATAGCACCAATTGAACTGGAGGCTGGCAAATAGATTTAGTAAGGGATTTTGTCCATGCACAAATATTTCAACAGTGATTCTTTGCAGTGGAATCCATTATCTGATTCAAAATAAATTAACCTTGATGTCCTTTATTTAAAAAAATCAATTAAAAGTTTACTTTGTTATAAGTGACTTCTGGACACAAGGAAAAGGAAGGGGAAAATATAGCAATGTGGTTTGTATGTACAAAAACAAATCCAGGGACACTGCAAAAGGTCTTATTTTGCAAACCAACCAGTAGAGTAAAAACATATGCAGGCAAACACTGCATACCAACACACTTTGCACATGTAAATCTCAATTTTTAACAAGGTGGAAGCATGATACCTTAACACTTACATTAATAAAGATCTAAACTGGTTAATAGTATAAATGTTTTATTATTTAGCTCCTTGGTGCAAGACCTTACAGGAGTTGCTACATAAACTGGATGTGAATGCAGTCAAGTAAGGCCATGGCTATAGTGCAGCAAAAAAAATGTCCCCCTCTAACAAAGGAAATGCTAGAGCAAAGATTCAATTACATAGGTCAAGCACCCTGCTAAGATCTGCCAATCAATGTCAGGTCAAAGTACCCTCAGGATTTGATGGCTAGGGAAGGAAGAAGTAAATGGACTGGAATTCATTGTCTCACAAATTAGTGCCATTTAAAGCAAATTAGAAAAAAAGGCATTAGTAAACAGGACTTTGAGTGTGTTCTGTGACATTTGCACTGTTTCTGTTTTAAGTAGTCATTCAGCAGCAGGGAATGTTACTTGCACTGTTCTATTTTACTCAGTACTTTGTACGCATGCAACATCTATGAAATGACAGGAGCTTTAGGCAAACGGAGGCCTGCATGATGTAACATTTTTAAGACAAACAATGATTTTTGGGATACTGAATGGCAATCTGATTTATCCAAACCACGTCAATATGCTGGCGTCCAGGTGGTCAGAGTATGGAATTACATATAAAAATATTTAAAATCCTGTAAATAATCCCAGAGTGCTGTTAAAGTGTAGGGAACATCATGCCATGATGTTTTAAACATGTTTTTTGAGTCTGTGGGTGCGGTACTCCTTTAATTGCTTTACGATGTGCTATAAAAGTTAGTTTCAATGCAGCAAGAAGGCAGCAAGTCTAGAGCTAGAAGTTTTTTGCATTTTCATGGAGAGAATAATTATTAGGTTAAAAATGTAAAAGCGTTTATTGCTTTATGACTTCTTAGCAACTACCCAGTTCTGAGAACATCTGAGAGATATGTATTTCTCACACAGGGATATTAAAATTCTGTTATTTTCTGGTTTAGCTTGGGAACTAAAGTCAGGTGACAAAAAGTGATGTCATCCAAGCTAACCCAGCAGTAATATTTGATATTGATTTAAGAACTCTCTCAGAGACAGACTTTGCATTTTGTATTTGTCTTTGGATCTGACAACATCCACGCATAATCAACATCTGCATTTGCCTTGCTAATAGTAAGTAACTAGGGTATAGTGATTTCTTTTAGATATAGATAGAAATATAGTAAAGATTAGTTTAGATGTTTTCTGTATTTATTTGAGAATGTCCTGCAATGTTGTTTTAAAATATTTGATGTGATTCTGAACTCTGAAGTAACTGTGCTTTTTTTCTGAGTATTGTCTTGTTCTTTTATTACTTATTATTAAATATATTTTAAACCTATCTTTGTGGCTGATATTTGTGATTCATATTAAGCTCTTACAGTACTTGTATATGTATTTCTATGCAATTAAATTTCTAGTCTACCACCAGGACACAAGTGCTCTTCAGCAATTACATTCTGCTTACTGAGCAGACTCAAGCAAATCTGCATTCTGCGGCTACCACTCCACCAATACAGTATAAGAAGGAATCAGCACTGCATGCTAAACAAGGATATACATTTTGAGCCTCAAGAGCAGGGTCAGTCCACCCAGGCATTCTACTTGTATGTTTTATGAGAGTGAAGCTATTACATTAGCAGTATTTCTTAGAAGTTCTCAGCTTGCTAATAAAACTGACTGTTGTAGCCTTGTGTCCTCCCCCCAGCTAGTACAGTAATCCAGACTGTCCAATAGACAGTATACATTTAATTCACATTCCTGTGACTAAATTAACCATCAAGCAGCCCTCTCAGTGCTTTCTGCCTAAGTTTGTATCACTTGGAGGCCCACCTGTTTATTTGCATCTCTGTACATTCCCCTTCATTACTAATGTATCTCCCTACTCTAATCTGTGAACAGACTGGTTACTAATCAACAAGTCAATGTGAAGACACACTCCCAACCTCAATAAACTTTGCTGTCTTGTCTCTCCTTCACTTTACAGGTAGTTTGAATTATTACTTACCACCTCTGAGGCCTTCACCGATTTCCACTGATTGCCTCTCTGGTTTCTTTGCATTCCACCTGGTTTACACCCCTTGTGCTATCTCCCTCCCCCAATACTAAGTCTATATTAGAATCCTGCTGAGCATGGAATCATCTTTAAATTTCTAGTCTCTCACCAGGACACAAGTGCTCTTCAGCAATTACATTCTGCTTGCTGGTAAGCCATTAGACCTCAGGAATGTGTACTCTCCGCTTCCATGCCCTGCCCCCTATTTCCTCCCACCCACACTACCTCTACATTTATAGTAATCACAACCACACCCACAGCTCACACTCACATCACTTCCACCAATCACAGCTCCTCAAGTCATATCACATTATACCACACCAACTTGCTCCACACAAAATACTCCCAATCACTCTCATTCCCACTAGGCATTTTACATCACCCACACTACTTCCCCATCCACATATAGTGAAACCCTATAATTCCTATTCAGACCCCCCACCTAGAACCAACTTAAACTTTATAACCATGACTATCACACAACTAAGTCTAGTCTGTCTTCTCATAATTCTTTACAACACTACAAGTTATCACTCTAGCAATATGCCTAAACTTAGTAGCACAATACTACATTATGCACTCTCATATACAGACATCACACATTATAATAATATCTGCCCACAATTATTCAAGAACTACATAATGGACCAATTCAGAAGTAAACACATATGCTGTCATTCCTACTCCAAAAAACACAATACTTTCTCACACTCCTCACCAAACTCCAACATCTATACAACCATTTTAACTCCAGGCTCACCATAAGTGGGGATATCCACCCCAACCCAGGCCCAAATCCATCCTGTCCAACACAAACTGCTCCAACACAAATATCAGAACATAACACCCCCACTTTCTTCATCCCTGGGCAAATCAACAACAGCAGCAAAACCAACCATCTTTTAATGCTAAATATTAATATTAGAAGTATCAGAAATAAAATACCTGAACTGCAGGCCACAATAGCACTCTACTCCCCAGACATAGTTGCTTTAACAGAAGCCTGGCTAAATAAAAACATAGCTAACTCAGATGTTCTCCCTACCAGCTACAATATAATTAGACAAGACAGACCACTTCATAAAGGGGGTGGAACTGCCTTACTGTACAAGTCCAACTTAATTGTCCATCAATTAACAAACTCCTACCCCTCCCCAATAATTGGGACATACTTATCTCACAACTTCAACTTCACCCTAGAAAGGTCATCACCACAATTGTGATCTATAGTCCACCTGGTAATACACCTGCTAGCCTTGAAGACTTCTTATCCTGTCGTTCTTTCACATACTCACAAGAAACCCTTATTCTGGGGGACTTTAACCTAGTTTGGTTCACCTGTATATCAGAACCACCAAGTAATCTAATAAATCTCCATGGCTACCAGCAGCTAGTCCAAATTCCAACTAGATGTGATAAAAAATCTAAAAGGGAATCCATCCTTGACTGGGTCCTAACTAACAACCCCACATTGTACTCTCACACAGGCAGTCTCCCAGACACCTTAAGTGACCACAACATAATATACTTTATACATAGTAGAACAAGCATATGCAAAACCACTAACTATATATCCACTAGAAACTCAAATAAATTCTCTCCTGAGGTCCTCAACACTTTATTCTGTAACTGTGACTGGACACCCCTACAAACCCTCCCACTTGACCAGGCTGTAGCATATTTCAACAAAACATTTGTACAACACATAGACACTGTCGTTCCATTGAGAAAAATCAAGGTTAGAACCTCTACAAACCCCTGGCTCAGTAAAGAAACCAAACAAATCCTCAAGTCCAGAGTCACTGCCTGGCTTTACTATCAAAAAAACAAAGAAACACAAAACCTAACTAAGTACCAAGAACTGTGCAACCGTGCAAAAATATGCATTAGGCTGGACAAAAAATCCTACTACACAACATTACAAACTAAATACCAACACAACCCCCCCAAAATTTTGGAAAAAATGTAAACCAGCTACTAAAATCTTCCCAAAAGGCTACCCCCAAACCAACCACCCCTGACACTAAAGTTCCCATTGAAACACAATTCAACTCCCACTTTGTGAACTCAATTCTATCCTTAGTATCATGGGACAGTTCCTTCCTCACTCTCCCACCCCCAACATAAATAACACTAATACAAGCTTTATCCTCAAAACAGTTTCCACCACTTCAATCAAAAGCATGCTCTCCAAACTAAAAACATCATAGACAGCAGCCGACCTACTCCCCAGCTATTTCTTGAAACTCACAGCAGATGCTATTGCTATCCCAGTCTCCACTCTCATAAACAGATCAATTGTTGAAAACTATGTGCCCAAACTCTGGAAAATGTCCTATGTTACACCCATACATAAAGGTGGGACCTCCACTGAACTTAATAACTACAGACCCATTGCTCTACTCTCCCTCTGGCCAAAATCCTAGAAAAATGCATCCATACCCAGATGCTAAACTATCTCCTAGACAGCAACATCCTGTCACCTACTCAGCATGGTTTCAGACCTGCCCATAGTACCACTACAGCCCTCCTCTGCTTTACAGACACAGTAAACTGTCTCAAAAATGAAGGCCTACAGGTGTCAACTCTTTTTTTGGATATGTCCAAAGCATTTGACACAGTCTCACACCAAATTCTGCTAAACAAACTAAACCAATATCATCTATCAAATTCCACTCTTACCTGGTTCCAAAGCTACTTAATTGACAGGTACCAAGCTGTGAAATGGGAAAATTCTATCTCTCCTCAACTGCTCATAACTATAGGAGTCCAACAGGGTTCTATCTTAGGACCACTACTATTCACAACCTTCACAAATGACCTCCATACCTCCACACAGCATGCATCTATAATTCAGTATGCAGATGACACTACCTTAATATGTGCTGCACAAAACATTCCCACCCTCCTGCAAACAACTCATCTAGCATTCTCTGACATTGAAAACTACCTTACCAAAGTCCAACTTATCCTCATTCCAAAGAAAACTCAGCTTATGATTATAACCAGTTCTAACAAAACCACTGATAACAGTCAATTCACTATCTACTCCACAAATTCTATTTCAATCACTTCAGTGGCACAGGCTAAACTATTGGGAATAACCATACACTCCCACCTAAAATTTGATAGTCATCTTAACTTAACTATTAAAAAAAGTAAATGCCAAACTGGGATCACTCTACAGTATCAAACCATTTCTTACCAACAACACAAGATCAGCCATTGCTCACTCCCAACTTCTATCCACTCTACTCTATGCATCTCCCATTCTGACTAATCTCAACAAAACTGAACTAAGCAAAATGGAAGCCTGCTATAACAGAATTGCCCGCTTTGCTGCAAATTGCTCATATAGAACTCATCACTGTACTGCTTTGAGACAGCTCCACTGGCTTGAACTGCCCAACCTCCTAATCTACAATCAGCTCTGCCTCCGTCATTCTATGTATTACCTCCCCAATAAGTGTTCTGCCCTCAAAAACCTAGTACAACATCACTCAGCCAAAAGGCCTCTTAGATCATCAAGCAAACAACTACTAGAAGTCACCAACAGCTACAATAGCTTTGGAGATGCACTATATAGTAGTTCAGTGGCTAAAAAAGGGAACTCTGCCCCCACTAGCATTCAAAACACATAATCCAAAGCCTCCTTTAAAGACCTCATCAGGCAACATCTCAAGCAAAGTTGGCAGTGCCATGATTGCTCCCCAGGCTAGTGAAAGCGGATAACGGATATATACCAAATCTACTTAATAGTTTTGAATCTTACTCACAAATACTGGCTAATCTACAATGTATGTACTGTACCTGTGTACTATGTATGTATTGTACCTATGTTCCAAATTTCAGCTGTACACCACAAATCTATTAATTACCTTTATTTTTAAATTAATATTTTTTGTTTGTTCTCTCCACTGTAACTGTTGATGTGCCGCATACCACTGTAAAAACATGTCTCTTGTAATTTGTGTGTATACTGATCATGTCTAAATAACTAAATGTGACTGTAATCTTTCTTTGTGGAGCTTTTCTCCCCGGGCCTCTGCTGAAAAAGGGCCTTTTGGCTCAGTCAGATACCTCTGGTTAACAAATGTAAAATAAAATAAATAAATAAATATTTGGTGACACTGTACAGGACACTCATAAATAGCCTTGCAAGTCTTGGTCACAACTGCCATTTGGATTACTAGTAACATTACACAGTAGAATTGGACACCCTTTGTAAGAGCCTTATAGTAGCTAATAAAGCATGGTTGGTGTCAGTGATAACTACCATATAGTCTGGGCAGAAGGGGGCATAGCTAGTAAACCTGTACCAGTCTTCCCCAGCAGTGTATGTGTGTTTGTATATAAATCATATCTCAGTGTGTGTGTGTCAGCTACTTGGGCAGGGACATGAAGTACTGGTTGGACAGAGAGGGTGCTGGAGATTTTGGCTTGAGCACTCATCTAAGATCTTAACCCTATAGCTGTGCCAGTGGGGAGTCTTATTGGGGATCTGGAAAAAGAGGCAGAAACCATCCCCAGACTGACTGTGATCTCTGTGGCTCTTAAGGGAAATTGCACTTTACTGTGTGTATTTGTTATCCTTTCCTCCTATATGAGATGCTCCTCACTGGTGTTAGTGGTGAGGATTGAGGCTCCTTGATTGCTGGTCCAGGGCACAGCATCACACCATAGTATGGGTACTGCAGAAACTTCAGCCCTATCTGTATGGAAGAAAATTCACTGTGGTTACAGATCACAATCCCTTAACATGGCTACATCGAGCCAGCCAGCAAAATGCCAAGCTATTAGGTTGTAGCCTAGGGTTGCAGGCATATGACATGACAGTGCAGCACCATAGTGGAGTCAGCAATGTCAATGCAGATGGATTCTCAAGACAAGGTATGGTTCGTATATTCTCAAGCATTTTTCTCAAGCAATGTTTCTCCTGGGTCACTTGAAAAATGAGCTTGAGTCTTCAAAGTGGATAGATGTGATGATATGAGGTAGTGCCAGCTATGCCAGGAGAAGTAGAGCAGTGGATACATATGCCAGCATAGATAGTTAGAGTTCTGTAAAGAATTATATGTCATTTGTATATCAAACTGATTTGTACAGGTGCTTGTGTTGAAAATGTATTTGTAAAGTTGCTTGTGTTAAAAAATGTACCAACAGTGGGTCCTGCTGGACAGAAAAAGACATACACCTGTATGTCAGACTGTTTTGTAACTGTTGAGATACATATATTGCATATATTGCAACAGAGGGTGCTGTAAGAGAAGAGGTTAATCTCAGTCCAGCTAACTTTGAAAAATAACCTGAAATTAAATTACTTGGTAAAAGCCATAAAGATTGTATCTCACAGGGTTAAATGGAGCCAGAGACTCAATGTCTGTGACAACAAGGACTAGGAATCCTGCTGTATTGTCCTTAGTGGTGAACTAATTGCTACTCTGGAAGGGTGAAAGTGTTGAAATGGTTTTATATCTCCCCAATGCTGTAACACATCTTAGCAAAGCTCTATGTGTGTGTATTGTGACACGTGCAAGATCCTGGCTCAGTAACTAGTAACGGGGGTAGTGTGGGAACCACAGAGTCAGGTAACCAGATGTGATGTCATTCTGTAATTCAGCACTGAAATGATACTTTAATACTAGATAAGACAGTCTCAGAGCACAATATTTTGTGGCCGGTCTTTTTTTAAGAAATATTTAACCTTTGTGAGTACTTGTATTTATTTAGTGATGGTGTGGCATCAATGTCCTGAAAGTCTTGCACTTTGGTCAACATTACCATTGCTATTAGTATTAATTTCACTCAGTATAATTGGATACCCTGTTAAAAGCCTTAGAGTAGTTGAATGGTGGTAGTGGAATTGCCTTATAGCCTGGGCAGAGGTGGTAGAGTGGGCAACCTGTGGCAGCCTTTCCCAGGTGTATGTGAAAATCAAATCTCAAATAATGTGTTTGTCAGCCACTTGGAACAGGGACACAGAGCTCCTTAGTGGTCAGTATGGATTCTTATTTGGGGTTTGGAGAGAGAGAGAGAGAGAGAGAGTCTAGCCCAGGACTTCAGTGTGTCACATGTGAATTGTGCTTGGTGCAGACAGCTGCATCAAAAATACTGTGTGTATCCATTTTTGATCCAAGTGAACATCCCTCACTAATGTCAGTGGTGAGGATTGAGGCTCCTTGATTACTGGCCCAGGGGAAGGATGTCACAGAAGCATCCTGTCATGAGTCTGTGTTCTGGAACTGCTGCAAGAGGCTGCCAGTAGACTGTGCTGTGAAGGAATGTAAACTGCTTGAAGAGACATGTTATTCTGGATAGCTATATCCCAAACTTGAAGAGCTAGACTGCAAAGAAGATATGACCTCATGGCCCCCTGCATGTTGACATATCATATAATATCATATCACTGTGGTATTGTCGATGAAGACTTTGATGGGCCTGGGATGAAAGAGGGAATGAAAAGCTTGTAGTGCCAGAAGCACAGCTTTGATCTCTTTTATATTGATATGATCTGACCTCTGATAAGTAGGCCAGAGACCTTATATCTTTAGAGGGCCACAAGATACACCACACCTGCTGTTTAAGGCATCTCTAAAAAGCTCCTGAGTGGGACCTGGAGCTTGAAATGGAATCACTGGATTGAGACAAAGCTGATGAATCTTTCACTGAAGTTTGAGCTTGAGACAATGAAGAAAAAAATAAAGGAACTCCAGGGGTTGGCAATATTGAAGTTACACCGATTTAAGTTACCACTGAAATTTCCTCTTATGGAGCCTGGCGAGAAGAAGCATGGGAATGGTGGAAGCCATAAATTCCAGGACCCTGAGAAATTCCCTGGCCATGACAGAGGACAAAGGAAGAAGAGATTGGAGAAAGTCCATCAAAGACAGACAGCTGCATCAAAAATACTGTGTGTATCCATGTCAGCATGGAAACAGTCTGAAGCCAAGGAAAACATGATCCTGGGAAGGCATCAGAACTGACTTCTGGAGGTTTATGGAGAACCTCAGACTGTGTAAAATACAAGTGGTAAACTTGAGATCCTGTAACACACTGGTGGAAGAAAGAGCTTGAATAAGCAGATCATCCAGATAGAAAAATCTGTATACCCCAAAACCTAGTAGAAGTAATTGCAGGAATGAGACATTTGGTGAATATCCTTTTGACAGTAGAAAGGACAAAGGGCAAAGCAGAGATCTGAAAATGCAAGGAAGAGACAGAGAAATGTAAACATTTCCCAAAAAGAACATGGATGGTTATATGAAAGTATCCATCCCTGAAATCCATCGACACTAAAAAGGAGTGGTATGTAAAATTCATAACTCATTGGAGAAACCACCTATGAGACTTGTAGTCTCTGGAAGGGGTTGGATCATGGAACCTATTCCAAAATATTTGGAAGGAAAGTTGAGGAGAATTTTATTCAGATCAGTTAGTTACATAAAAGCTTATATGGATTTTTTGAAACATCTATAGAATTGGTCTGCTCAGAAGATTAGTTTGTCCTATATGTTTGCAACATTTGATGTGGAGTCACTTTTTACAGCAATACTGACTTATGTGGGATTAGACTTTTTGAGATTATTTATTAGTAAAAATGCAAACAAGAGTATTCAAGAGATAAAGACTTTATGCAGCTTGCTAGAACTGGTTTTGTGCAATAATGTGTTCATATGCAAATAATGTTATTTACAGAAATGTGGAATAGCTATGGCCACTCCAATCACAAATATATACATAAATATGGTCTTAGCAATGTGGGAGGAAGAGCATTTTTTTCTGGGAATAATGAGTATAGAGATAAACTTTTGATATAAATGTGGTTTGTGGATTATATCTTTATAATATGGGATGGGGATGGACAAGAATTTGATTGGTTTGTAGAATATATTACAAAAACTAAAATTTTTTTAAAATTTAAAAAATCTACTTTTTTCACAAAATTAATTTCTTAGATATTAGATTAACTAGGAAACACGATGGTATTATTGATAAGACTATATATAAGAAACAAGTAAAGAAAAATAGTTATCTTCATAGAAGTAGTATGTATCCAGCATCCCAAAAGGTCAGATGTTAAGGTATGCAAGATTAAATACAAACAAAGATGCATTAAACAAACAACTGGATAACTTTATTAATGGTTTCTATTCTAGGGGTTATAATAATAATGTTGTTAAACAACAGAAACATGAAATACTTACAGGTTGTGGTGCTGTGTTCAAACCTTTTCTGGTGTTGATGTAGATTAGTAAAGATTCTTCTATAGATGAATAATAATGTAAAAATAAGAGATTTGAACATGAGCAAAAATAAAAGTAGTAAGAAAATAAAATAAATTAGAATCCTGTCACATACAATTGTCATACACATCAAATTCAGAATATTATTAACAAACAATATATTTTAGATGGATTGCTGGAGCCAAATATGAGAATGTTTCTAGATTCTAAACTTACTTTTATTTATGGAAGGGCACATAATTTAAATCAAAATATTGGTTACAAGATCAAAACATTTTGAAGCATGATACTCCCATGACCCAGAAGACTGGTACATACCCACATAACAAGTGTATACTTTTTAAATATATTTATTTGGAAAATACCTTTGTGCTATTTTTTTTTTACAAACAAGGTATATCATTTAACATATTTTGCTGATTGCTATAAAAAATATATAGTGTATATGGTATCTGCCAAGTATGTGATGCCTACTATGTAGGCAATACTAATTGGAAACTAAAAGAGCTTATTGGTGATCATCATTCTGATATTCAAAGGAAAGTAGAAACAAATTCCCTGTACAAGAATGTGTCTAAAGGAGGGAAAGAGCATATATTTAAATTTGTTGTCTTACAGGTTATACTTGAAAGTATTAGGGGTAGTGAATGTGACACTGCCAGCCCAGCTATCTGGAATTTTGTAAATAATGTTATGTCATTTGTGAATATTGATATGACTTATACAGAACTGCTTATTATGTAGTGGGCTTCAAGAATGTAACCACAGCATACTCTGCTGGAACATAGAAGATTAACTTATAAAACTTCAAGAAAATAAGTTGAAATTAATTGCTTTACGATGTGCTATAAAAGTTATTTTCAATGCAGCAAGGAGGCAGCAAGTCTAGAGCTGGAAGTTTTTTGTATTTTTATGGACAGAATAATTATTAGGTTTAAAATGTAAAAGCATTTTATTGCTTTATGACTTCTTACCAGCTACACAGTTCTGAGAACATCTGAGAGATATATATTTCTCACACAGTAATGTTAAAATTCTGTTATTTTCTGGTTTAGCTTGGGAACTAAAGTCAGGTGACAAAAAGTGATGCCATCCAAGCTAACCCAGCAGTAATATCTGATATTGATTTAAGAACTCTCTCAGAGATAGACTTTGCATTTTGTATTTGTCTTTGGATCTGACAACATCCACGCATCATCAACATCTGCACTTGCCTTGCTAATAGCAAGTAACTAGGTTACAGTGATTTCTTTTAGATATAGATAGCAATATAGTAAAGATTAGTTTAGATGTTTTCTGTATTTATTTGAGAATGTTCTGCAATGTTGTTTTAACATATTTCCTGTGATTTTGAACTCTGAAGTAACTGTGCTTGTTTTCTGAGTATTGTCTTGTTCTTTTATTACTTATTATTAAATATATTTTAAACCTATCTTTGTGGCTGATATTTGTGAGACATATTTAAGCTCATGTATTTGGTGACACTGTACAGGCCACTCCTACATAGCCTTGCAAGTCTTGGTCACAACTGCCATTTGGATTACTAGTAACATTACACAGTAGAATTGGACACCCTTTGTAAGAGCCTTATAGTAGCTAATAAAGCATGGTTAATGTCAGTGATAACTACTATATAGTATGGGCAGAAGGGGGCATACCAGTCTTCCCCAGCAGTGTATGTGTGTTTGTATATAAATCATATCTCAGTGTGTGTGTGTCAGCTACTTGGACAGGGACATGAAGCACTGGTTGGACAGAAAGGGTGCTGAAGATTTTGGCTTGTGCACTCATCTAAGATCTTAACCCTATAGCTGTGCCAGTGGGGAGTCTTATTGGGGATCTGGAGAAAGAGGGAGAAACTAGCCCCAGACTGATTGTGATCTCTGTGGCTCTTAAGGGAAATTGTACTGTACTGTGTATGTACTTGCCATCCTCCCATTGTGTACATCTCCCACTGTTGCTAGTGGTGAGGATTGAGGCTCCTTGATTACTGGGCCAGCGCAGAGGTGTCACAGTGACAGTGAAGCATTTGATGATGTACACACTCTCCATCAACATTCATATACTATACAGTGAGTTCTAAGGTCCATCAGATTTAACTAACATCTGAATCACGGACACCATTAGTTACAGCCGTCTCTCTGTATTTTTTGAGTTGCACTTCCAGAACTCTAAAATGTGCTACAGATAAGGCCTTACTACAGAGATGCAGAGCAGAATTATATTTCTTCCTTCTGTTTGTCATGTCTCACACTTTCCCTCTTAATATTTTACTGAACTTCTCACACTGTTGTGACATTTAAAGCTGTCATATGCAGCTTATTCTAAATATAGTTAGATTTTTTTATGACCTGCACAACTAAGGCATGTAGTTAAAACTCTGTCCCTAGATTCACTTGTTACACTGAAATGTTGATTCCATTCACAAAATCATTATCTAAACTTTTCTAATCATTTTTCTATGCTTTCTTTTGCATTTGTTGCATTGCAAAACATTATAAAAAATTCTTGTACAGGCACTCTGCAGCACTGATTTTAAAACATGGAAGTGAATTCATGCAGCACTAATCCCAAGTATGTTTCCTGTGACGCATAGCTTTTACCCCTTAGCCAGGGTTTTAAGCTGCATGAACACCCCTGTTTCTGATTTCAACATTACCAAATTTCTGCTTTTTTATTTCTCCTGTCAGAGCCTGTATTAAAGGTATTTCATTCAGAATAAGCACTGTAATTTGAAGTAAGTAACTGACTTAGGTTGAATGAAGGATCTTTATTGATTTGAAAACATGTTGCTTTGAGATAATCTATACAGTGACAGAAATTGAAGTTTACAAGTTGCTCAGAAGCTTTAAGTCTGAAGTCAATGGTTTTGTCCACAGATAAGAATTATTACACTTAAGATATGTCTGTGTCTGTCTTTAAAGAATGATTGATCCAGAAAAGCTGAAGGCCAAGAGAGGGTCCATATTATGGCACTGAATTTATAGAGGTAAATGTGTCAGTGCAAATATAATAACAGGGGTGTGTTTGTTGTGTTGTATACAGTGCCAATATAATAACAGAAATCTGCTGGGTGCATTGTATACAGTATCAATATAATAACAGAGGTGTGCTTGGTGCATTGTATACAGTGCCAATATAATAACAGAGGTGTGCTTGGTTTGTTGTATACAGTGCCAATATAACAACAGAGGTGTGTTTGGTGCATTGTATACAGTGCCAATATAATAACAGAGTTGTGCTTGGTGCATTGTATGCGGTGCCAATACAACAGAGGTATGCTTGGTGCATTGTATACAGTGCCAGTATATAATAACAGAGGTGTGATTAGTGCTTGTGCATGCACTCAGTGCCAATACAATAAAAGAGGTATGCTTGGTGCATTGTATACAGTGCCACTATAATAACAAAGGTGTGTTTGGTGTATTGTATGCAATGCCAATATTATAAAAGAGGTCTTATTGGTGCGTTGCTTATTACCACAATCAATGATACTCATTGGACTACCCCCCAAAAAATTACTCTTACACACCCACACACACACACACACTTTCAAATTTTATGATTACTTTTCTGTGTTCTTTCTGCTTACTGTTGCCCCATCTTCTGCTTTCCTAACTATTCCATTTCCTCCCCACTTATACGACGAACAGGGTTACCACTTTACTGTAACACATGACTTTATTTATCTGCAGGCTATTAATCTGTCTTTCTCATGACAGATGGGTATGAGATGCAGTTATGTGCCACTGCATTGCATGTGTGAATGCATATTAGTTATCTGTTGTTCAGTGTGTCCCACTGATGATGTACTGCTTCTGCTGCAGAACAGCCACCTGAGGCTCATTCCACTATTGTTATGCATTCCATATTTATTAAGACCTTTGCTTGAAATGCCAGCACTATTCAATGCCTAATATGCATCTCATTAGCTGCATGGCTCTTCACTCAGGTGCCACTTCAAAAATGAACGCACAGCAAAAAATCCCAGGATCTGTAAATCCCAGCCATAATGATGAACAGCTTATTACTTAGGAATAATGCAAATTAAGTTCTCATAACACAATTTGGGAGAATGCTCAATCATACAATGCTTTAATGTTAAAATGAGGAGGTAATAAAGCAAAAATAAAAAAAAACTGTATCCAAGCAAGCAAATCTTTATCTAGTTCTTGACAGCGGTGGGATAGTTAATATTTACTATGTAGACATATTATATTGTTATCTTTATTAATGAAGGTCAACTCACTTCACCCTCTGTAACTACTTTGCAGGGTATACTTAACCAGCCTGATTTATTTATTTTATTTTTAGCAAGCAGTTCTTGCAATTTTTAGATCTTCTGGTATACTATGGGGAAAATTGCCTGTGCTGTGCTAGATTAATTCTTAGAACTCTAAAATATCTTGTCTCAGTCTGAGTGAGTTACTCCAGTGTAATGGCTGTTTGCAGAATTCCCTAAACTGCTTCCTTATACTAGAGCAATGTTTTTAGGATTCAGCCCAGTATCAGAAATGTGTTGATGTATGAGTAGTAGTGAAACCTATTTAGTAGTGCATAACTGCTATTAATGTTTCTTATGATAATGTACTGTGTACCTCTGCTATCACATTTCAAATGTTTGCATCAGATATGTAAAATATTCTACAAATAGACCCACAGATCCAGGATGACAACAGCTAAATATTACCATTTCTGCTACAATCAATGCAATGGGTTTCTCAGGCTGATGCAGAAAGACACCTCTGACACAGAACCAGACACATATACATACACTCAGTCACATGTGGGTGCATACATGCACACATATATACACAGGCAAACACAAGTAATGCATAAAACAAAAGGATGGTCATATACATTCAAATATTCATCTTCTTTTGACAAATTACATAACTGATGATGCCAGGTAGAAAGTCTAGAAATATAAGCCACATGCACTTAAGTCAGTGAGCTCCTCGCAGTTTATAAACATTTCTGTGCAGACGTGCACTAGGTGCTTTGTTTTAATAAAAGTCAGAAATACTGGTTCTATCCCTCCTTCTTTTTTTAGCTTTTCCTGGTTAGGGGTCACCACAGCGGATCACCTGTCCGCTCATGATTGGCAGTGGAGTTTTTACGATGACGAGTTGCCAGCCCGGTGCCCAACCTTCCACAGAAGGCACACACACGCATGCACTCATGCCTAGGGCCAATTTAGAGTGTCCAATCCACCTACAGCATGTCTTTGGGATGTGGGAGGAAACCCATGTGACCACAGGGAGGACATACAGACTCCGCACAGAAGGCACCCCAGCCAAGGATCAAACCGGAGAACCTCTTGCTGTGAGGTGGCAATGCTAACCACTGTACCACCGCAGCTGCCCATACTGGTTCTATCCCTCCTAAAATGTTGAAATCAAAGGAAATCATTAGTGCTCATTGTAGATGTCCTTCAAGGATGCATCTGCAGTCCTAACATATGGGTTGTCCTGCCTCAGGCAGCCCTTCAGTCGGCCGGATTCCAAAGTCTGGGTCTGGCCTCGGCTGATGTCGCACTTCACCCGACGTCACAGCTGCTGGGGTATAAAGGCATCAGCCGACGCCATTTTCCTCAGTCTTTCTTGCCGCATGGTGCCCGAAGCAGAAGCTGTTCGCAAGTGCCGGTCGGTCAGATCCAGAGATTTCTACTACCGAAGACTTCTAAAAAGCTAAGTACCCCGTTGGGGACTCTTTCTTGCCTCAGCCGATGTCAGACAAAGTAAATAATTGTTTAACTTGTGGGAAACAAATACCTCATAAGGATTTCCACTCTTACTGCCTTCCTTGCTTAGGCCCAGACCACGACGTATCAGCTTGTCTAGCCTGTGCTTCCTTCAACCGACGGATACTTAGACGTCGGTCGGAGTTTGCAGAGGAGTTTTTTGGTCCCGCTTTTGCATACAAAATGCCGTCGGAGACTCCGACTACACAATTAGCTAAAAAGCGCAAGGAAAAGGACCGACACTCGCGGCCCGTGGTTTCGGCTGAAACCGCGAGTGTCTCGGTTTCGGCTGAAACCGAGTCCTCGGTTCTTCCTTTGGCTGAAAGCATGCCTCCGATAGCCGAGGCCTCACAGAGCATGGCTGAATCTGCTACTGAATTTACTGCTACAGAAGCAGGCTCCCAGGATTTGTCAGACACTATTCCTTTAGACATATCTACCCCTGCACGTGGGGCTGCTAGACCCCCTGCTTCTATGTCTATCAAGGCTTTTTCCAGGGCTAAAGCAGCTAAATCTTCTAAGGCCTTACCTGCTAAAACTCCCTCACATAGGCCTACCTCTAGTTCCCAAATACTCAGCCTGGCTGAGGATCTCATTTCTTTGATCAGGGGATCCCAACCTCACCCAGACAGGGCCTCTCAGCCCCCTCCGGATAAGAGGCCTAGGACTGAACCCCCAGAACCTGTCTCTACAGACTATTCCTCGGATGACTCAGACATTTCAGACCCTCAGGAAGGCCCATATTCTCCTTATGAGGATTCTGATGCAGAAGACTCCATTCCTTCTGCTTCTCCTCCTGAAGAATTTTCCTTTGGGGAAACCTTACATGCTATGAGGGAACACTTCCAATGGCAGGGCCAGGATTTTTCAGATTCAAGGAAAAGGCTAAGGACTTTTTTACACTTACCACAGCATAGGCCTTTAGCCATTCCTCCAGTACTAACAGTTGTTGATGATGCATATAATGATGCCTGTACTGCCCCTGATTCTCTTCCTCCGGCCCCTGTCAAGCCTGACAGATATTACAGGGTCCCGGACACACACTACCATTTGTATAAGGCTCCTGTTGCAGACCCTGAAACCATCTCACAGGGCCCTAAAGGTGTGGCAGCTGCTTCTGCCAAAAACCCTCTTCCCTCTGAAAGGGAATCTAGAGCATTAGAGAGATGGGGTAAAAAGGTTTATACTTCTGCTACTCTTTCCGCCAGGGCCTTAAACAGTCAATTTCACATGATTCAGTATCAGGAATTTTTGTTAGACCAGCTAAATAAAAAACTGTCCTCTCCTGAACCAATAGACCGCAAGTCCCTTCAGGATTTGGTACATAACTCTCAGCAGGTCAGTAACCATTTCTTAAAATGTGGCTATGATGCACTGGAGGCTTCCTTTAGATCAGCTATGACTGGAACAGTGATTCGAAGGCATGCCTGGTTAAAAGAACAATCCTTACCAAACCATGTTAAGTCAAAACTCCTAGATGCTCCCATGGAGAAACAAAGTTTGTTTGGCTCCCCTGCACAGGAGGTTCTAAAGAAGGTGGAAGAAAAAGCAAAATCTGTCCAAACAGTCAAGGATTTCTTACAGGTCCAACCTCCGAGGTTTAGCAGAAATTGGCCTTCGAAGAATTGGTCCTTTCCAGACAACTCCAGAGCACAGAGAGGCAGAAATAGATGCCCAAGAGGCAGAGGTCAATCTAGGGGTGCCTACAGGGGACGTCAGTGGCAACCTACCAACCAGAGAGGTACTGCCACAGATTCAACTACAACCACTTCCACAGGGCAGACACAATGACTTGGTTCTGGTTCCGCCTACCAGGGAACAACTGGAAGCACCCTTGGGCGGAAAGCCAGGCTTATTTTCCGACAACTGGCATTACATTACAGGAGACAAATGGACTTTGCAAACAATAGACAAGGGCTACAGGTTTCACTTCCATACTCTACCAAAAAAGAGAGGAATGCCAAACCTACCACCAAGCCAAAAAACAGACGCTCTAAGACAAATCAACAACTTACTAAGGATGAGAGCTATAGAAAAGGTACCACTTATGGAACAAGGCCAAGGATTTTACTCCAGGCTTTTCCTTGTACCAAGAAAAGAAAATCAATGGAGACCTATTCTCGACTTGTCCACACTGAACACATACCTCATTGTTCCAAAATAGAAAATGCTGACCCTCCAGCAGCTTCTTCCCATGCTGGGCAAGGAGTCTTGGCTGGTGACTCTAGATCTCAAGGAGGCATACCTGCACGTCCCTATACGACCAGATTGCAGAAGACACCTCAGATTTCTTGCAGGATCAGAGCATTATCAATTCTCAGCATTGCCCTTTGGCTTATCTACTGCACCCAGAGTATTCACGAAATGCCTGGCATCAGTAATTGCTCATTGCAGACTTCAGGGAATTCAAATTTACCCATACCTGGACGACTGCCTAATACAAGCGGACAACAAGGCAAAATTAACAAAAGATTTGGAAAATGTCATACAACTGTTGCAAGCCTTGGGATACACAGTCAACATGCAAAAGTCAAGACTAGTACCATCCCAAAGGATAACATTCTTGGGTGCAGAACTGGATACATCAACTCAGATGGCTTTTCTCACGGAAGAAAAACAAAAGCAACTACCAGTCTACTTCATGGTATTAACAACACAAACTCAGCTTACTGCAAGGAAAGTCCTGCAAGCCCTGGGTTACATGGCATCCTACATAATATTGATTCCGCATGCCAGGCTGCATATGAGAAAGTTACAATGGTACCTAAGGAATGTATGGTCTCAACACAAGCACAGTCTAGAAGCTCAGATTCCAATAATTCCATGCCTGAAGCAAGAATTCCTGTGGTGGGCTCAGGCCTGTCAGTTGAACAGAGGATTGCCTTTCCACAAACCTCATCCAAGCCAGACCATCACCACGGACGCCTCAGACCTAGACTGGGGGGCACACATGGTGAAAAAGTGTATACAAGGCCTATGGACCCAAGACCAGCTGAAACTACACATAAATCTAAAGGAGATACTGGCAGTGAAACATGCGATCCAGGCATTCAGACCACTCCTTCAACAAGGTCATCTGCTGATAAGGACGGACAATACCACAGTCATGTGGTACATCAACAAACAGGGAGGTACACACTCATATCCTCTATGCCGGATGGCAATGGACCTGTGGAATGTGGCCCTGAATCTCAACATTCAACTTCAGGCCAGATTTGTACCAGGAAAAGAAAATTCTCTAGCAGACACCTTAAGCAGAACTACCACGGATGCTCACGAATGGATGCTGCATCCAGATATCTTCAAAGCCATAACAAAGAAATGGGGACTACCAGAGATAGACCTGTTCGCCTCCCCACACAACCATCAACTGAAGAAATTCTACACAAGAGCATACCACCCACTTGCTTGGAGGGTGGACTCCCTTTCCTTCAGCTGGAAAAACCTGACAGCATATGCATTCCCACCTCTTCCTTTGATGTACAAAGTCCTACTGAAGATCAGAGAAGATCAGCCAAGGGTAATCCTGATAGCTCCAGACTGGCCGAGGCAACATTGGTACCCGCTACTGAGAAGCATGTCTCGGACACACATGGCCTCAACCTCTATGTCCCTTACTTCTAACACAGAACAACTACAAGATCCTACATCCAAACTTGAAAACACTGCAGCTAGCTGCTTGGAATATTGCATAAAACAAAATAACCCAGATTTATCTCAGAGGGTTAAGGACATTATCCTGGAGGCACGCAGACCCTCCACAAGGAAAACTTATTCAGCCAAGTGGAAAAGATACCTCATTTGGAGTGCAGCAAAGGGAGAAAATGTCTCATTGGCAAACATAGCACACATCCTGGAATACTTAGCAGAACTGTTCCACAATGGCCTGTCTTACTCCTCCATTAAGATTCATGCATCAGCAATTTCAGCAGAATACAACATGGATCCACCTGTCTTCTCTCATCCTCTACTCAGGCAGTTCTTGAGAGGAATCAAAAATGTTAAACCTCCAAGGAAACCACCTTTACCTACATAGGATCTCAACTTTGTGCTGGAAAAGTTAACACTTCCCCCTTTTGAACCAGCAGCAACAGCAGAATTACAGTTCTTGTCTTGGAAAACTGCTTTCCTGCTAGCAATCACTTCAGCAAGAAGGGTATCTGAGTTACAGGCATTAATGGCAGTACAACCCTTCCTTATCTTCCATCAGGATAGAGTCTCTCTGAGAACTAACCCTACCTTTATGCCAAAAGTGGTCTCCAGAGTATCATTGAACCAAGCGATTCATTTACCTACATTATTCCCCAACCCACAGAACAGGGGGGAAAGACTGCTACATACCTTGGATGTGCACAGACAATTATGCTACTATCTGGACAGAACTAAGACCAGCAGAAAAACTGACCAGCTTCTGGTAGCATATGCAACAGGAATGCAAAGAAAAGCAATTTCAAAACAGACAATCTCAAAATGGATAGGAAATTGCATTCGATTTTGTTACTCTTTTCATGGAAAGACAACTCCTGAAAGTATTAGACCTCATTCCACAAGAGCTACAGCCACCACTACAGCTTTCCTACGAGGAGTGGCTACCAAAGACATTTTAGAAGCTGCTACTTGGAGCTCTGTGCATACATTTGCCAAGCATTATAATCTTCCCTTATACTCTAGATCCCGAGCAGGTTTTGCAACTGCTGTTTTGCAAGGGATCTTAACTATACCATCTTTATCTTAGTTCCTCCTCTCCCAGTTTGGCTATGGTATTCTACCCATATGTTAGGACTGCAGATGCATCCTTGAAGGACATAGTACAGTTTTGTACCTACCATAAATGTAGATGTCCGATAGGTATGCATCTGCAGTCAGGATTACCCACCCTCCTTCCCCTCTGTGGTATTCCTAGGGTATTTACCCCTCTTTTAGCTAGCTGGGGGAATCTATTATGGTGTATTTGTTTGTATATATGTATATATATATATATATATATATATATATATATATATATATTGTTTGCTCTCTACTGTTTGGAATTATTTGCATTTATCCAAATTTAGCCTTCTAGAGGGCACCTGGCATCTGGGGCAAGAAACACTGAGGAAAATGGCGTCGGCTGATGCCTTTATACCCCAGCAGCTGTGACGTCGGGTGAAGTGCGACATCAGCCGAGGCCAGACCCAGACTTTGGAATCCGGCCGACCGAAGGGCTGCCTGAGGCAGGACAACCCATATGTTAGGACTGCAGATGCATACCTATCGGACATCTACATTTATGGTAGGTACAAAACTGAACTTTTTTATGGTATCGAGTTGCTAGCCTGGTGCCCAATCTTCCACAGAAGGCGCACACATGCATGCACTCATGCCTAGGGCCAATTTAGAGTGTCCAATCCACCTACAGCATGTCTTTGGGATGAAACCCACGCGACCACAGGGAGGACATACAGACTCCGCACAGAAGGCACCCCAGCTGAGGATCAAACCGGAGAACCTCTTGCTGTGAGGTGGCAACGCTAACTGCTGTACCACCGCAGCTGCCCATACTGGTTCTATCCCTTCTAAAATGTTGAAATCAAAGGAAATCATTAGTGCTCATTGTATGTCTAAAAGTGTGCATTTAAATGGTGCTATCATTAAAGAGGAGATATTGTGCAATATAATGAAAATGCATGGATACAAACACTAAAAATGTCTTAACCTTATATCTTGACATAAGTCATACTTTACAAATAGTAGTAGCTATGTTCAAAGCCTAGGTTTTGTTGTTAAGATGTAACATATTTGTATTTTCTTTTGTATACAACATTTGTTTACTTTATTGATTATTGTAATGTGTGCATTAAAATTTACTGCTACTCATGGAACTTTTCTCCCCTGGCCTTCTCCGAAAAAGGACCTGTGTCCAGTCGGACTTTGCTGGTAAACAAATGTTAAATAAATAAATTAATTAATTAATAATAAAAAGTTCTTAAAACCTAACTATCTGTTTTACTTGCTTACTACTACTTAACTTAATGAATGTTTAATAATCCATCATTAGGTTAAACAAATTAAGCTGTGACTGTGTATGAAAACTATTAAGAATGTTGATAAAAAAGATGGATTTCATGTTACAGGATTTCACATTAACAGGAAAACAGATGATTTGGATATTATAAAGGTTTATCTAACAAATTAGGTGCTTTCCCTTCAACGAGTCTGTCTGGGAAACAGTAATGGAGTTGTTTCCTTTCAATGTTGGCATCAAGGTGATATACTACTCTACACCCAGAAGGGGACACCACTACAGAACATTCTTTTGAATGTGGCATTGGATTTTTAATGAATCCTGCATTGAAAGCAGACTTCTGTTTTAAAATCCTGCATTGAAAGCAGACTTCCATTTTAAACTGCACATTTCATAAGTTGCTTTCTAAAGCTCACAGATGACAATGGTCACTTTCACTACTACATAACTGTAATGCTTGTGGTCAGTCATGTGATTTATGGTGTTAAGCAGGACAGTGTGAATTGCTTTCATACTGAAAATTACCGTTGTGACGAAAAGTGTCTTATCTCATGCTGTTTCCTCTACCATGAAACAAGGAAGTGTCAAATGGAAAAATGTGAAAACATGCTTTACTTAACTCCAGTATTTAAAAGAGGCAAATATTTCCCATTCCCTGTATTTTTATCTCAAGTTTAAATTACTATCAGAAAGTTCCAATATTCTTCTATAAAATGAGTTTCAGAAACATTTTTGTGAATTTACCTTTCTTAGGAGGAGCGACATTCGCTATGACATCTAAGAGAATGGAATAATAAATCATGAAAAATATGAAAATGACAATTCTGCTACAATTCACACTTTGGCCTAATGATTTCAATAGATATATAGTTAAACAGACACAAAGATATTAGATGAAGAGATAGACTGGCAGACAGATGGAAAGTTAAAGAGAGAGAGAGAGAGAGAGAGAGAGAGAGAGAGGAATAAGCAGTCACGCAAGTGCCCATATGCTGGCAATATAACAGATAGGAGAAGTAAAAACAAAACTACTCCAATGAAGAATTACTAAATTAGAACTTATCTGATGTTTACAGATTCTGAAAAAAATATATAGGAAAATGATTTAAAATGAGGTTGCATTTTTTTTATGTTAGAAACTAGTTATAGCTGCCACTTCAGAGATAGCTTTTAAGCTGGCAGAGATCTTTAAAAACCGGAACAGATAAGTACAGAAGCTTCATGCATGTAATACAATATGCATTAAAAATTGCTTCTAGTGTATTCATTTTCATTTACCTATGTGAAAAATGAATAAATACACACACACACACTAGAGGCAGCAGTTATGAAAAGAATACTGGTCTGTTGTACACATCCGCCAGTAAAATGAAAAAATCAATTCTGTTGACTTCAGTTTTACATGTACCCAAACAAACACAGCCCCTGTCTTGCTGTTCTGTAAGAAAACAGTAACCTTTAATAGTTTTGTGCAGTCGACACAGACCCTCCACTAAGTGGGCTGTCTAGAATATACACTCTACATGGTGCAGCTCTAGAGTCTTCCTTACTGATTGTCCTCTAGATGAGGAACTAGCTTCCAAAGTCCTCGGAACTAGGATCCTTGTTTTATACCAATAATCTATGATAATTACATAATATGGTAATTAAGACCTCACTACATGTTAAATACGGTCATTTTTAAAACTGTATCAGTGTTTCTACACTTCTCACCACAGTTCACATACAAAGAGATATTACTCCCTTTCTGTATTCAACATGACTATATTCACACACACACACACACACACACACACACACACACACACACACACACACACACACACACACGTGTGTGCATGCGCGCACACATACATAACCAGGTATCTGCTGTGCCTAGGGTTGAACTATGAAAATGCACTGCCCTGGAATTCATGGCATACCTGCAAGATGCAGTGTGTGTGTATGTCAGGCAGGGAAGCAGAGGCAATGTCACCACAAGAACAAATTTGAAACCATTGCCTATGGGGAATTTTAGATGCAGTTAGTTCCCTAACTAGCCAGATTCTTGTTTGACTGAATTCTATGTTGAGAAAGGATTGTGGCAAGAAGCAGTGAGTCAGGCTGGAAGCTGTCCTTGCAGCATAAAGTTTAGGAGATATTGCTGAAGCCTGAACAGTGAAGGGAACTGTTGAGGGAAACATTCAATTCCTGTGTGCATTGAAACTTTTTTTTTTCATTTTTTGCTGCTTGCAGCTGTCCATCGATTGCAACTATGACTTGTCCACATCCACAGGGCTTATGGGGCACTTCTATTTCTCCTATGGACTTTCTATGACCCATGCTCAGGACTGGTGATGCGATTAAGCCTAGAATAATGCGATTAAGCCTATACTAAAAGTGATTTATGTTTAATGCCCTAGCATGCCTTCCCTCTGCCCTTCCCCAGTTGTTGTTGGGACTTTCCCGGTTAGGGGTCACCACAGCGGAACTCCGGTCCGCTAATGATTGGCAGTAGATTTTTACATACCGAGTTGCCAGCTCTGATGCACAACCTTCAATGAAGGTACGCCCAGTCATGCATGTCTCCACAGAAGACACTTTAGTTGAGAATCAAACAGGACAGAGTCTTACTGTGAGGCGGCAATGCTACTGCAGCACCACCACTGCAGTTTTATTAATATCCAGGGATGGATGTGCAATGAAAATAAGCTGGCATATTGCCTTGCCTGTAATGCACAGCAGCCAGTGCCCCCAACTATGTCCCTTTTAGAACAATGCCCCTTCTGCACACCCCCAGTCTCTTCCAGGAATCATCTGTGAGACGTGTCCAAGTTAGCTATCTCTTCTCCAAAAAAACTCTTTTATGAAGAATTTTCAATTTGATAAAATATACTTGCTAGAGCTGCTGTAAAGAACTTTATTTTATTTTAATGTTTACCCTGTTTGCTACAAGGAAGTTTTTTTTTTTTTGTGTGTTACCTAGAAGATACTTTTTTTACAAGCTATATATATGTTTATGGCCACTTAAATTAAGCTAAATGCCTAAATGTCGATGTTGCAAACGTCAACATGCTAAAATGGACATTTAAAAGGATGACAGCTCAACATAAATGTGCCAGGATTAACCTCAGAGCATGCAAAATAAGAAACAGTGTTTTTTGCAGGGGGGGCCTCATGCATTTCCCACACCCACTGCTAATTGTATATACTAAGTCTGAAATGGCAAAGTCTCCAGGAAAGGGGTATATTCACCAACCATAGAAATTGTTGATATCGTACAACTGTCAGCCATTTATTTTCTTGACAAAACAAATTTTTTAATTTAGGGATTTCAGTTATTTTAAGTGCTTATATATATATATATATATATATATATATATATATATATATATATATATATATAGATATGTTCAAATAAATTGACATACAGAAATATAGATAATCATTATATCGACTTCAGCATCTTGACACTTAATTTTCTTGACCACTATGAACATTGACACTATCAAAAAAAGGCCAGCAAATGCTCTCTCTTTCTGATCCATAAATGAAACTGTAAGGGAACCCTGCACATTACCTTATAAAAAAAAAAATCTTCACTTAGAAAAATTTTCTATCTGTAGCGCACACACACACACACACACACACACACACACACACACACACACACACACACACACACACAAAACAAAAGCTATTTCCTTACTTAGCCCTTAATCTAATGCCTAACTCACAAGAACTCACATGCACACTCATACCCCAAATGCTAAATGTTCAGAATATCAAAAATTTTCAGTATTAACACATAAATCCACTTACTGTATTTCAAAGCACATACCCTACACAAACCCATCTTTCAACATGACAACTTTCTGTAAATTCAGCACTCGATAAAGAGCATTGCAAAAAAAAAATTCACTGTGTTGACAAAAGTGAACTGTTCCCATATATACACACATATACTGCAGCACCCATTTTATATATATATATATATATATATATATATATATATATATATATATATATATATATATATAGGTGATCCAGCATAAATCATATTTCTGTATGGATGACCTCTGTATCAGTAGGGGTAGGGAGATATGTGCAATCTTGGAATTAGCACATATAATTAGCTCTGTTACCTTTTCCTGTCTAATTATTTGTTCTCAATACCTTGGTTATTTAGCCATCTTCCTCCAGTAAATTCCAGTTCTCTCTTGCTTATTCTCTGTGCTCCTATTTGCAGTATTCCTTATCAGCAGAATCTCCTTTCTCCATTCCTGTGTTGGCTTAGTTAATAGTATTTTCTGCTACTTTATGAATATAATATTCTATATGACTGAGATGCGGCCAGGTTTGTGTCTATGGACATGTTGCCAGGCCTTGCACTCTAGTGACAACCGTTTTTTTTGCATTTTGCTTCACATTTGACTTCAGGACACTTACTTTGTCCGAATGTCAAGGGGATCTTGTGCTATATGAAGTGTATATATGCTTAGTTGGGTATGTTTTTTACCATTCATCCAAGGATTATTTCCTGGATTTTTTACCATCTATGACAGAATACGTATTGTTTTTTTAATATATGGACATTAAATTGTCTTATTAATATTATATATATGACAGTGAGTGATGCTGTTTTGTTGTGAAATAAGAACTCCTTTATTTTTGCTTTGAAAGGCCTGTTAACTGCGGTTACTTTTGAATTTAATGTAACTAATTGAAATGTAGGATAATTACTTTACTCAATTGGTGTAGTAACAGGTTTATTGAATAATGATCCCGCCAAAAATATATGTATTTAAGTGTGGTGTTATTTTTGCAAATGTATCTGAAATCTATCTATGTAATAAAGTGTTTTGGACTTTTATTGTGCCTATTTGTTGGAATCTGGTTATTCTGAAGACTACAGATCGTGGTGTTACCTCTTACTATTGTCTTCACATTACTCTTGGTTTTGGCGAGAGGTATCTTCAGCTGAGAGTTGTTTCTTTTCCTCATTCTATATGACTGTTGTTATTCTCCATAAGGATCTTCATCCAAAATCCCACTCTTTCCTTATTTCCTGATGCTCCCCTTGCTTCATCACCATCCCTTTCCACTTTGAATTGTAGCTTTCTGCTTGTGTTATGCATTTCAGCCTTGATTGTTTAGCTCTAAAATATCCCTTTAAATCAGGTAATACTAAAACCTTCTTGTTCTATTGGAAGCATCAACTTATCCCACTTGAGTCTTTCCCTCTTCCCCTCCCCTCCCAGATAAAATCAGCTACCAACTTGTTATTACTATCCACAGCTTCTCCTCCAGTTGGCAAAAATATGCCTGACCTGTGTGTAAAACTAAAATAACTAAAAATACTGCCCATATCTTAGCTAACCATATCCATAGGGAAGAGCTTCCATTTTATCAGTTTTTGCATTAGCTTTGTTTAGTATCTTACCACATATCCTTAGCTGTCATAGAAGCACATTTTTTAACAGAAACTCCTAAATGCTTCATTTTATCGTGTCCCCATAAATATGGATACTGCCAAACCAATTCATGTGTGGGTACACAGTTTACAGATATAGCCTTTGTTTTGTCTTCATTAATTTTATATCCTGAAAAATCCTCAGTCTGTCGTAAAAATTTCCACAACACTGATATGTCATTTTCTGGTTTCAAGTACAAATTAACATCTACAAATAAATCCAACATTTCTTGAATAACATGCCAATTATATCCTTGAATTTCTGACTCCTTTATTTTCTTTGTGAATGGTTCTAAATATAACACAAATAACAAAGGGTGAAGAAGTTCCTGGTTCTTCTTTTCAGATACAACTTATCAGAGAGGATCCCTCCCACTTTGATTTTTGCCACCTATCCCACATATATCCTCTTAATTAACCTTATTACTTCATCAGGAAATGCAAATGCTTCCATTGCCTACTCAAAATCCCAGCTTCCTCTGTCAAATGTTTTCTCAGCATCAAGACACACCAACAACAGTATTTTCTTACATCCTGCTTCCCTCTGGATCATCATTGTTCTACAAATTTTTAATGTTTGTGTCCCCACATCAAAACCACATTGATCCATTTTGACAATACCTTTGCCATTCTTTTATCCATTCTAGACATAAACACTTTATAATCATGGTTTACAATTAAAATGGGGCTATATGAAGCTGTATCTGATGAGACTTTATTGTCTTTAGGTACTACAGCCACCACCACTTTTTCCAGAATGCTGATGCTTCCCCTCCTTTTAAAGTATAGTCAAACCTTCCATATCTCTATCACTTTTCTCTCTCAGCTTGTAGATTTCCACTGGAATACCATCTACTACTGGAGACTTTCCTGCAGATTTGTTATACATCACACTTTTAACCTTATCTCCTCCTATCTTAATCGCTGAGCCTCATCAACCTCTATCCTTGGCATAAAGACTTGGCAGTCTTCCATAAATATTTCCATTTTTGCTTTTTCTTGATTTCTCCACTTCACTGCGTTATACAAATTTTCATGAAATTTCCAAAATATCTCTAATACCTCTACAAGATCTCAGGATATTTTTCTTGTTATAGGTTCCATAAATTTGGCAACAACCCTTTCTACTTTCTGTTGGCAAAGTCATTATAACAAGAGTTTTTGTGCTCTGGAAATATCATAAAAAACAGTTGTGTAACTGAAATCTTTCCAAATTCATGTGTATTATCTAGGTGCTCCCCAATTGTCTGTTCAGCACACTGCAATTGCAATTCTTCTTGTTCTGTAAGATTCCCCTTATTCTATAACACTTTAACCTTTGGCAATCCTCTAAATAATTCTTGTTACTTCTTAACAATATCACCTTTTCTTTTATTTCTACCATATTTTTAAACTCCATTTCATTTTATCCAACTCTCTAGCTATAACTTCTAGAGTCCTTTCTATCTCCCTTAATAGCTCCTGAATAAGTTCTACTACCCCTTCCTTAAATTCCTGTTTTTTTAACAGGTAAGTGGGTAAGCACTAGTGTCTCATCTTTACTTCATTACCCTGCATTTATATCTTAGTAATTGTTATTACATGATCTAAAATAGTTATTGGATGTGTGTCCAAGTTCTCAATTAAATGCACATGCTCCTGTGAAATATAATCTCTTTCTAGTCTAGCCTAGTTATTGTACCTTGAAGAATAATATGTAATTTATGTCAGAGTTACTACTACTGCATTCACACCTTCCATACCAAATATTTTCAATTGCTACAGTAATTTACCATCTATTGTTATATTTCTTCTTCTAAGCCTCCCAGATGCATCCTCATTGTTGCAAATTAAATTCTAGCCATACATATAAGTAATATTCCCTGTTGAACACAGATTATTTCTCCCAAAAGTTTTTAAGCTGCATAATAGCAATTTTAAGTGGAATATATATACATGCCAGCATAATCCTCTTCATAGCCCCTTACTACCACAAATCTGCAATTATCTTTTTTCTTTTCTATCACTGTTGGAGCTCCTCTAGCAATTAATATAGGTACTCTTATTTTCTGTTTCTAATGTTCTGCTGAATATCCATTCTGAAATCCTTTCTTTATCAAATTCACATGCTCAGTTATTTCCAAATGTGTCTCCTGTAGCATTGCTATTTGCACTTTGCATTTATTAATATAATTAAATATAATTTCCTTTTTCTCTGTACCTGTGAGTCCATTCACATTCCAAGATAATAAGGAAAGTGTTGCCATTATGTTAAGAAATCAGTATTCCCACCTATTATACATGACAACTTGTTTAAATGTTTATTTCCAGCTCTTGTGATACATACACCCACTAATGTTTGACATGTTGATCTTTTATACAGTTTTTCTTGTCATTAAGATTGGAACCTATGCCATGGTTTACATTAGTTTTTGTTTTAATGAAATCCCTCAAACAAATAACCAAACACACCCACAGAACCTGCTAATTTAATACAAATGCACAAAACTATATACATCTTCAAATAATGAAGTTTAATCATCCAAATAGGAACAATTGTCTCAAATAGACAGCTGTAAATACAGGCCTTAACCAACCTAAAGTTGTGGTTATCTATGCTAAAATGCATGCTATTGTCTGTGCTTCTACCTACAGTAATTGGTCTTGGTTCTTTTTTTATCTTTATTCTCCTCTCAGGTGTGAAGAACAACTTGAATGCTTTCAGAAAACATTAACTTTTACCTTTATTGCCCTATAATCATATTGTCTCCATGGTCCTTAGCTATAAAGGAAACTTTTCATTATGTTCAGTGTTCTCTTGCTTATTTTTTATCCATGCTTAAAATTTATTATTAGATTAAGCCAAGGGTGTTAATCCAGATGTTACCTATGCAAAAGTAAGAAAAAACATATCAGCTCTACATATATTATGATCTGTGTACTTTGTCACTCTGTCCCCCCCACCTCATCAACCCAATATTATAGTCTATTAATGTAAAACATGGTTCTGTTTAACCTTTTCCTTCTTTTTGCATTGTAATGCCTACATTTTTTAATACTAAGAAAAAAAGAAAAGAGGCATTTGTTTCCTTTATCTTCATCACATACAATTCAAATGTTTTACTATAAGACATGAAAGGTATATAATGTAAAGTTTACAAAAATGCTGTTAAGAATAAAAATTGTTTTACTTACAGTTACCCTTTCCTTCCATTTCCCCTCCCTCAGTATTCTTCCAAACATTATTGACATGAAGTGAGGCAAATGCCTTTCAGTTCCCAACAAGTTTAACAAAGTCAACAAAAGTCTACTCTTTCTACTTTTTCTTATACAGCTATTTTTCACAAATGTGATTGATACTTTGCAGTCTTACATTTATTCCATGTTGCTGGCTTTCTTCCTGTTCATCTCCATCTCCCAACTCTAGACTGTAGTTCAATTCCAAGCTATTCCTGATTCTTCTACTCAGCTGCTGTGCCTTTCTCTATCTCTCAAGAAATGGAAATTTTTCACTGGAAAGATTTCTCTGTGTGCTTTATTATCCAATGAACGAGTCTCCTTCTGCTTGATGGCTCACTTTTTGTTGGACAAACTTTTGTACTTCCTCCTCAACTTATTCTACATAAAAAACTACTTCTACCTCCAGAAAAAAAATATTCTGAAGACAGTTGGATACCCAGCCTGAATCTCATACCTGCCTCTGGACATGCCATGATTGCAGGAATAAATTTATTTATCTTCTGCCTGGTGTACAGTGAATAATCATTTTGCAGAAACACTCTCTAACATTTAATACTTTCCCCTTTTGACATAGCTTTATCAGGATCAACACTTTCTGTCAGTATAATTGCATCTTTACTGATACAGGTCTTGGCTGTTTTCTCATGGCCAGGTTTGGAGCATATGCATGGTGTGATGTTTCAATTAACAGTTGCAGCTGTGGAATACCAGTCCAGTTGCTTATTTCTCCCTTCATAAAATTAATACAGTCTGCTCCTTCTAGTTTCTCTGGTACAGCAGAAAAACCTCCGATTTTCCCTACATGCTCTGTTCTCTAATTTTTAATTTTTTTAAACATCTCTTGCAGTTTCATACTCATCCAGCCTTTTTTTTCATTTTTGACATCCAATTTTTTGCAGTTTTATCAGCTCATCTGAATATCTGTTTAAAGCTTCTTCCATTTTCTCTAGCTTTTGTTATGTGAATATATACCATCCTTTAAATGCTTATCAGCTCTGAACATAGCTGACTTTTTTTTTCTCTAGATTACTGGAAGGCATGTCTTGCACCAAAGCTGGAGCTACAACTGCTTTTTGCTGAATAGCTGCAGGACTCTTCCAAGTCATTGTTTTCTCTTCACATTTTCTAGTTGATTTTCTTTTAGGCTCTATAGGTTTCTTTTATGTTGCATCTGGCCAGTATACTTACTAGCCAATAAAATAATAGTGACAGAGTTCTTGGCTCTTCTTTTTCACTTTCTTTTTTACACTGGTAGAGCTGAAGTTAAGCTGTTGATCAGTGTACAGCAATCTTGGAAAGCCTATGTTTTAATCAAAACTGAGAGTTTTTTGGACACACTGACATAACTAATTTTTCCAATGTGATCAGAACAGAAATGATCTCCTATAAGTCTTCTCAGCAGGACATACCAATTTAAAAAGATAATTTTGCAAATAGTGTACTTCAGCATAGACCTTTATTTAAAAATTAACCAGTTTCAGATTGAAGTAGCTAGCATACAAGATAACTACAGTAAACAAACAGAACTTATAAAAAAATGATATAACAGGGTAACCAAATAAAACACTTGGGAAATTCACTGTCTGATGATGTCAGCAGGCTAAAGAGGGGGAGGAAATTCTGGCACAGTTTACTTTAAAACAAAATAGTTTGTTGACAAATAAACTGAGAAAAGGAATAACAAGACAAAATGGAGTCTGTGAAAAATGGAGGGTAATAACATGATAAACCTTTTAACAGCTTGGTCATCAAAACACTAACTCCACAAGAGTCCATCTGTATGGAATACATAGGGCAAACAGATTCATTGTAAACTTCCTACTAACCCAAAATCACTTCCTACTAGATTCATTTTATTAAATTTATATCATATCTTATCATATCTTGACAAGGAATGTATCTTGAGAAATGCATTGCCAGTCTGTTCATTTAAAGCAGGTGTAACACTGCCAGGCCAGCTATCTGGAATTTTGTAAATAATCTTATGTCATTTGTGAATGTCAACACGATTGATATGCTTGTCTTACAAATGTAAGAGAACTATATGTTATGTGTATATTAAACTACTGGTGCAGAAGTATGTGTTGTATAGGGTTTGTACAGCACCGAGCTTCAAGGATGTATCCACAGTGTAGCCTACTGGAAAAGAACAGAAATGTATATACATTGTATACCTGTGCAAATGTATGTTTTAATAGTAGAAGCTGGAACATACAGAGTTAACTTACAAAACTTCAAGAAAATAAGTTGAAATTGAAGTGTTTTATGATTGTGTTATCTCTCAGTTTCAGCTCAGCAGCAGATACAATGTCTAGAGCAAAGCATTTTTGTATTGTCTTGAAACAGAAATAATTATTAGGTTTCAAATGTAAAAGTGTTTTATTGTTTTATGAGTTCCAGGTTCTGCAAACTTCTGAGAGATATGTACTTCTCACACAGAGATGTTAAAATTCTGTTAGTATCTGTTTAGCCTGGGAACTGAAATCAGGTGACAAAGAGTGATGTCATCCAAGCTAACCCAGCTTGGATGACTGTAATGTTTAATATTAATTTAAGAACTCTCTCTGAGAGAGAGACTGGACATATTAATTGTTTGGCAGTGGTGGGATACTCACACCACATATTACTTGGTTGATAGTGATGAGTTAGCCACATCACATATTAATTGGCTTTTAGTGGTGTGGATATTGAATTCCTATAGCCCATGTACAGTGGTCACTGAAGGTGTTTGTACTCTTAATCAGCCACACAGTGAACATTCAGGGTTCATATAGGTTCATAGGTTTATAGATTAATACTAGGCTAACTACCCTTGTGGGCCATTTTAAGCCTAGCCAATTATCCCATGTGAGAATCAAGCCCTGCACCTTGTGTCTTGTAAGATACACACCTGAACAAGTATCCCAACCTCTCACACCAATCACAATTGTTTTATTTTTTTGTTAACTTAGTAAGTCAGGGAGAGTAGGTAAGCATGTCAGCAGAGGAGTATGGCAAGCTGACAAGGAGCTAGTAGGCTGAGATGTGCCAGGCTAAAGGACTTGTGCATGCCAACCTTACTAAAGCAGACATGATTGCAGCTTTAGTCACAGCTGCCTCACAGAATAACAACCAGGAGGACAATCAGACTGGCTGTGGAGATGTACAACTCTCAGAAGATGGACAGCTCAACCTTTCCACAGAGGACATAAAAAGCCATCTGGAGTTAAAGAGACTTGAGCTGGAGGCCAAGTATTTGGAAATAGAAGCAGCTGAGAAACTGAGACATTTTGAGGCTGAGGAAAATGAGAAACTGGGATGGCTGGAGGCTAAGGAGAAGGAGAGGCAGAGGCAACACGAAAAATAGATGCTGACTCTTTGCCAGAGTCATGGAGGTAATGGGGAAGGAAGTTGCCAAACCCAGAGGCAACAAAGGTCAGTAAATTTCTTCCACAATTTACAGAGGGAGATAATTTTGACAGTTTCATTCATATGTTTGAGAGGGTATGTAAAGAGTATAATGTTGACCAAGGGCTGTGGGTATGGTTCCTGACCCCCTTACTCCATGGTAAAGCTGTAACTGTTATTTCTAAACTGTCTGATACTGATTGGTTAAATTATAATATTGTAAAAAACTGTTTGCTAGAATGTTTAAAGTTAACACCTAAAGCTTACAGGAAAAAAGTTTTCTGAGCATAGACTCAAGGCAGATGAAAGTGTGTGTGAACATGTTGCTGAATTAAGCACTTATTTTCATCGGTGGATGAGTGGATGTCAGGTCACCAATTTTGAAGGACTGGCAGACCTTTTGGTGAGGGAACAAGCCCTTATCACTTTGCTGAGGACATGAGAATCTGGTTAGCTGATCGACATTGCAATACTACAGATGAGTTGGGGAAGAAGGGAGACCTATACCTAGCAAGCAGGGCATCAGTATACTGGAAAAGGACACCCAGTATTGCTCATGGGTCTAACAGAACCCATAGTGGGCAGCCCAGACTGCCCCAACAGAGTCTGCCAGTAGCAAGAGAAGCCACTAGTCCAAGTACATGTCCAGAACTAAAGGTTAAATGTTTTAAATGCTACCAGTGGGGCCATGTTACATATAGATTTCCATGGAGGCAAGATGGGGAACAAAAGGCGGGAGAGCCAGTAAGTGGGAATGACAAAATTCCAGCAATAAGTTGTCTCAAGACAACAAGGGTACCAAACTACCACAAGAGGTTATATCCTATTTTAGTGAATGGGAAAGAGGCCATTGCTAAGAGAGACACAAACTCTGACCTAACCATTGTAAGGCCTGCAGTGGTTAAAGAGGAGCACTACTTGCATGGGCAGTCTACTCCAGTCAGAGCTTTAGGAGGGACCTCATTTCAAATACTTTTGGCTAGGGTTCACCTTGAATGGGAGGGTGGAAAAGGAAGTCAGCAATTATATGTGTTTGAGGATATCTCTGCAGATGTTCTGATAGGGAATGATTTTGATAATGTAGTATGATGTGTTCATGCAGTTACATGCAGTCAGGCTTGGAGACAACCATGTGGGTTTGGTAGCCTGGAAGAGACCCAGACAGACCACACACTTGCAGCCAGGACTGGTGAGGTGGTTACTTGAGGGATAGAGCTATCCTGTAGCAGTGAGACTGAAGGTGAGCCACAGCTGCTTGTGGGTACTGATGTTCCCTTGGACAGAGTGACTGTAAGGGCATAGGTTAAGTAGTAGTACCCAAGCTGACATTGAGGCACTGCTGTCAGAGGATTCCAGACCTCCTTTGGAAGGGGAGCTGGGAAGGGTTACCAAGATAGAGTTGAGACAGGCTCAGCTCTCAGACACTACATTACAAGGCCTGAGGGAGGTAGCTAGTGAGGCACCTGATTCTCATGGGAAAGGGGAATCTGTATACTGGGACAAAGGGTTACTGTATAGATAGTGGACCCCTGAGAGAGGGCTAGAGTGTAAGAAAATACAGAAGTTTGTAGTGCCCAGAGCCTACAATCTGGCACTTCTAGCCATAGCACATAATATTCCCTTTGCAGGTCATATGGGCATAAAACATACAAATAGACATATTATGCGGAACGTTTATTGGCCTGGGATTTCTAGAGATGTAACAGGGTACTGCAGGACCTTTGAGAAGTGCCAAAAGGTAGGCAAGGCAGGAGACAAGGTGAAATCTCATTTGATGCCTTTGCCTGTGATTGAGGAGCCATTTCAGAGGGTAGCTATGAATATTGTGGGTCCTCTGAGTACCCCATATTCCACAGGGAAAAGGTATATCCTAGTGGTAGTAGATTATGCTGCAGGATACCCTGAGGCAGTGGCTCTGTCCTCCATTGAGGTAAAAAAGGTGGCAATTGCTTTGTTAGAGATTTCCGGCAGGGTGGGTTTCCCAAAAGAAATACTGACTGACAGAAGTGCCAATTTCATGTCAGACCTGCTGGCTTGTTTGTGGAAGCACTGTGGGGTGAAGCACCTAGAAACTTCCCTTACCATCCAGATTAATGGTCTTGTTCAGAGGTTAAACTCTATACTCAAGTCAATGCTACGGGCATTTGCAGACCAGTTTAAGAGGGAGTGGGACAAATATTTGTTGCATCTGTTATTTGCTTACAGAGACGTTCCCCAAGAATCCACAGGATTTTCACCCTTTGAGATGATGTATGGGCATAGGGTGAGGGGACCTCTAGGTTTAATTCAAGATGAGTGGGAGGGTGAGTGTGAATCCCACAAGGAGTCTGTTGTGGCATATGCCCTAAACCTCAGGACAAGGCTCAGGGAACTCATGGGCTTGGCCCAGGAGAACCTGACAGAAGCCCAACCGCAGAAAAAGGTCTGGTATGACAGGAATGCTCAAGCTAGAGAGTATGCTGTAGGGCAGCAGGTAATGGTAATCATTCCTGTAAGACACAACAAGTTGCAGGCAGCTTGGGAGGGACCCTACAAAGTGGTAAGGAAGGTCAGTGATGTTAACTACATGGTAGAACTGTTAGGCAGGAGGCAGGAGCACAAATTGTACCATGTTAACATGATGAAACCTTACCATGATAGAGAGGCACTTGTGCTGAGTATTTGCAGTGGATGGCAGGAGGAGTCTGAGGGGATCTGGTGACTGATCTCCTCAGTGAGGCTCGGACTGACACCTCAGTGGAAGGGCTAGCAATGTCCCAGCAGCTATCCCCTACCCAGGTTTGAAAAATCTGTGCAGTGTTACAGGTGTTTGGGGACATGTTCACTGGGAAACCAGGGTGCACCCACCTGGTGCAGCACCATGTGGTTACAGGACCCCAAAGGACTATTAAGCAGGCCCCTTATAGGGTGCCTGAGAGAGTCAAACAGACTCTGAGGGAGGAGATACAGGAAATGTTGGAACTAGGGGTAATTCATGTGTCCAGCAGTCCCTAGGCCTCCCCAGTGGTGCTGGTACCAAAGAAGAATGGCAGCACCAGGGTCTGTGTGCACTACAGGGAATTAAATAGTCACACAGAGTCAGATGCTTACCCCATGCCTAGGACAGATAAAGCCCTGGAGCAGCTGGGTGGGGCTAAGTAAATTACCACTATTGATCTTACCAAGGGCTACTGGCATGTGCCCTTGACTCCCAGTGCTAGAGAGAGGTCCACCTTTGTGACATCATTTGGCTTATATGAGTTTACAAAGATGCCCTTTGGGATGAAAAATGCCCAAGTGAGTTTCCATAGGCTAGTGAACTGTATCCTAGCAGGAGTAGGAGATTTTGCCCTTGCTTACCTAGATGATATTGCCAACTGCAGCCATTCCTGGCAAGAGCACATTCAGCATGGCAGTGAGGTGCTGGGCAGACTACAGAGGGCAGGGTTGACCATTAAGCCCAACAAATGTCCGGTAGGTATGGCAGAGGTCTCCTACCTGGGACATAGAGTGCAAGATCAGGCCAGAACCTGCCAAAGTGGAAGCCATTCAGGTGTTGCCTGCTCCTATTACCAAAAAGTAGGTGAGGGCATTCTTAGGGATAGCAGGGTACCACAGAAAGTTTGTCCACAATTATAGTACCATAGCTGCTCCCCTCACAAACTTGAAAAGAAAAAAAAGGCTATATAAGGTAGTGTGGACCCCAGCATGTGAACAAGCATTCCAGAAGTTTAAAGGAGCTTTGGGAAGATCCACTGTGTTAGCCAGTCTGGATTACAGCAAATAATTTTTTGTGCAGGTGGATGCTTCAAACCATGGGGGGCTGTACTTAGCCAGCTTTCCTCAGAGGGAGAAGAGCACCCTGTGATTTATCTCAGTCGTAGGTTCCAACCCAGGGAGGAATGCTATGTATCTGTAGAAAAGGAATGCCAAGCCATAGTGTGGGCACTGAAGAAACTTCAGCCTTATCTGTATGGAAGGAAATTCACTGTTGTTACAGACCACAATCCCTTAACATGGCTAGATTGAGCCAGCCAGCAAAATGCCAAGTTACTAAAGTGGAGCATAGGGTTGCAAGCATATGATATGACAGTGCAGTACCACAGTGTGGTTAGCAATGCTAACGCAGATAGGCTCTCAAGACAGGGAATGGGGTAAGGTATTCCCAGATAGGCTCAACCCTGTCAAGAAACATTTCTCAAGGGTCACTTGAAAAACTAGCTTGAGTTTTTGGGAAGGGGAGAAATGTGATACTGCCAGACCAGATATTTGGAATTTTGTAAATAATCATATGTCATTTATGAATGTCAACATAATTCATATGCTTGTTTTACACATGTAACAGATCCATATGCTAAGTGTATATTAAACTACTGGTGCAGAAGTGTGTGTTGAACAGGGTTTGTACAGTACTAAGCTTTGAGGATGTGTCCACAGTGTACACTACTGGAAAAGAACAGGATGAATATAAACAATATACCTGTGAATAATGTATTTTTTAATAGTAGAAGCTGAAACATACAGAGTTAACTTGCAAAACTTCAAGAACATAAGTTGAAATTAAAGTCTTTTATGATTGTGTTATCTCTCAGTTTCAGCTCAGCAGCAGACACAATGTCTAGAGCTAGGAGCTTTTGTATTGTCTCAAAACAGAAATAATTACTAGGTTTCAAATGTAAAAGCATTTTATTGTTTTATGACTTCCAAGTTCTGCAAACTTCTGAGAGATATGTACTTCTCACACAGAGATGTTAAAATGCTGTTAGTATCTATTTAGACTGGGAATGGAAGTCAGGTGACAAAGAGCGATGTCATCCAAGCTAACCCAGCAGTTGTTGTTCTTCTTTTGGCTTTTCCTGGTTAGGGGTCGCCACAGCTGAACTCCAGTCCGCTATTGATTGGCAGTAGATTTTTATGGTGCCGAGGTGCCAGCCCAACACCCAACCTTCAATGAAGGCACGTCCATTCACGCATGTCTTTCGAACACCACTCAACCATGGGGAGAACATGTAGACTCCACACAGAAGGTGCTCCAGCCAAGAATCGAACAGGAGGACCTCTTGCTGTGAGGCCACAATGCTACCACTGTACCACCGCAGTTATAATGTTTATTATTAATATAAGAACTCTCTCAGAGAGAGACTGGGCATTTTGTATTTTGTCTTGGACCTAGAAATATCCACTCAGCACTTCTGCCTACGTGTTGATTGTAAGTAAGATTTCAAGTACAGTAATTTCTCTTAGATATAGATAGGAATATAGTAAAGATTAGTTTAGATATTTTCTGTATTTATTTGAGACTGCCCAGCAATGTTGTTTTAAAATATTTCCTGTGATTTTGAACTCTGAAGTAACTGTGTTTGTTTGTTGAGTATTGACTTGTTCTTTTATTATTTATTATTAAAGATATTTAAACCTATCCTTGTGGCTGATATTTGTGACACATATTTAAGCTTTTAGAGTACTTGCATATGTATTTGGTGACACTGTACAGGCCACTCCTAATAGCCTGGTGCTTGGTCAAAAACTACCATTTGGATAATAGTAACATTACACAGTAGGATTAGTCACCCTTTGGTAAGGTCCTTAAAGTAGCTGGTAAGTAAGGGTGGCTGGTGGCAGTTGGTACTACCTTATAGTCCGGGCAAAAGGGGGCATAGCTAGTAAATCTGTGCCAGCCTTTCCCAGATGTGTGTGTGTTTGTATATCAATCAAATCTCAAAGTGTATGTGTGTCAACTACTTTGGCAGAGACATGAAGCACTGGTTGGACAGAGAGGGTGCTGGACATCTTAGCTTGGTCACTCGGCTGAGATCTTAATTCTATAGCTGTGCCAGAGTCTTATTGGGGATCTGGAGAAAAAGGGAGAAACCAGCCCCAGACTGACTGTGATCTCTGTGTGCTCTTAATAGAAATTGCACTTTACTGTGTGTGTACTTGTCATCTTTCCAATGTGTACATCCCTCATTGTTGCCACTGGTGAAAATTAAGGCTCCTTGATTACTGGGCCAGTGCAGGGGTGTCATAGTAGGCATTATACCATGATCCCCCATTAATATTCCAAAACATGCACGCTGATTGGCCAGCGTGCACATTGTAAATCGACTTATACTAATGGAAAAAGGTCCGGTCGCCAGGACATTTTCCATTAGTATAAGTCTGTTTTTAAAACACTGTCTCGCTATGTTAAAAGAGTTTAATATAGCGACACAGGTTTAAAAAAAGCAACGGAGATCTCCGTTGATATTTTTAAAGCTGTCTCGCTATGTTAAACACCTTTAACATAGTGACACAGTGTGTAAAAAGCAACGGAGATCTTGCTTTCTCCGTTGCTTTTTTTTAAACCTGTCTCGCTATGTTAAATGGGTTTAACATAGCGAGACAGCTTTAAAATAAGCAACGGAGAGATCTCCGTTGCTTATTTTAAAGCTGTCTCGCTATGTTAAACCCATTTAACATAGCAAGACAGGTTTAAAAAAAAAAAGCAATGGAGAAAGCAAGATCTCTGTTGCTTTTTACTGTTTTGCTATGTTAAATGGGTTTAACATAGCGAGACAGCTTTAAAATAAGCAACGGACATCTCCATTGCTTATTTTAAAGCTGTCTCACTATGTTAAACCCATTTAACATAGCAAAACAGTAAAAAGCAATGGAGATCTTGCTCTCCGTTGCTTTTGGCCACAGCTCTGATGTACTGCGTAGGCATGCACAGTACATCAGAACTGCCGCAGATACCAGACAGCTGCAGAAGGGCAGCAAAGAGGCATTATACAATGCCATTATTTAAGAAAAGTAATTATTTCTTTTCTTAAATAATGTCATAGTATAATAGCAATAACCCACTTTTGGGTATGGGTAATGCGGGATTTACCCACGGTTGTCTTTGTTTGGTCCCTCTGGCTTCGCCCTCAGGACCAAACCACACCAACCATGGGTAAATCCCGCATTACCCACACCCAGGCGTGGGTTATTGCTATATTATCATTATATTGATAACGAGTTTGCTATGACAATGGAAAAAAGAAAGGTTTGTTATCCTTTTGTTAGAGCTTTAATTTGTCCAGTAAACTTACTTTTTTCTTAAGAATCGTACAAGAAGATGAAGTACATTAGGGGAAGCAGTCTCATTTCTTCAAAAGAACAATTTGATTCCAATGAGAACATGGATTGGATCTAATCTAACTTAAAAATAGAATCAGAAAAAAAGACATTTGGAAGCTAGTGCAACTTAAAAAAATCCTGAAATGAACAAGTACGAAAACAACTGAAAACTGTTATGTTATAAGTCAGTATTTACCAAATTTTCTAGTAAGAAATTTTAATTATTGTGATGTAGCTTGTGGTAAAATATTTAAATGTGAATTTCACACATACAGACTGGTAATCATGTTTTCATTATTTATGTTTCTCTTTTTTTAAATATTAGTTAGCTCTGTTGTATTAAAAGACATGACATCTTTGTTGCATATTGGTTCATAGCTTATTTTATTTTTCAGTACAATCAATGAATTGGAATGTTATGTGTTGTAAAAGGAAATAGCTGTGAGATGATTTCTCTTCTTGGTGTATTCATTTATGGTAATTTGTTTCAGCGTCAAAGATGTTTTTTTTTCATGTGCGTTTTTCTTACTTGGACTAAATTGATTAATAATCTGTAACAAAATAATTATGAGGTAAGTAGTAGGCTGACTGCCCTTGTAGGTCATGTTAAGCCTAGCCACTTTCCTTTCAAAGTGAGAATTAAAACCTGTACCTTGTGTGTAGAAGGTAAACACTTTAACCATTATGCCAGCATTATACAATGTGAGGTTTTCTTACAGGACTTCAGTGAAGATATAGAAGATAGAAGTTTAACACCATGCACTCAAGCCAATAATTTTGTTTTTGCATTGCTGACACATGATCTATTTACATTACAAGACCATGAACTACCTTTTTACTGAAGAGGAAGAGAGGTCTTAAGGAAATAAATCAAATAACAGACAAAGATTTGTAAAAAAAAATAATCAAACAGCATTCGGCAATAATCAACATTATTATTCACGCAATACTGGACTTCTGTTTCTTTGCAACTGTTCCCAGTTCATTGTATTGTTAGGTAATCTTAGTCAGTCTAATGAAACTGAAATGACTTCTGTTATGTTTGTATATGAATTAGTGCTTAACCCATGGTAGTCTTACAATTAAGTTAGTATATTTAAGTTAGTAGGGTGAAAAAGAAACACTCCCCACATTAGAAGATACTTGTGGAAGTGAAGTCTCTCTACTGGGGTGATGGGAGTCCCCATGTTCAAACTTATTTTGCTACATGTTTGAATTTTATTAATTTTTTAATGTTTTAATGAGCTGATGTATATTCAGCTGCTTGTTTAAATGTTTTTATTGGGGATTTTTCTTTTCTTTTTTTTGCACTACAGTGGTATGAGGTCTAGCATGCTGCCATGAATAACAATAGACCAGAGTAATATTTACAAAGACCACAGCAGAAGGAATTTTACTACAGAGCATTATATAACCAAAAATGTCAGTATGGTAATATATGTAAAAGACTAAAGATGCACATTACTTTGGTAACAGGCTTAAATCTTGACTTTGCACCGATTTATTGTGCCTACTTTAATTTTACCAAGGCAGCCCTTCTGAAGAATTTTTTTGAGTGTCCAGGTCCAAAATAGGGTTTTAGTATACAAAAGACTGCACTCAAAGTAGTGCATTCACAATACACAATATATATATATATATATATATATATATATATATATATATATATACACACACACACACACACACACACACACACACATATATATATATATATATATATATATATATATATATATATATATATATATATATATATATATATATATATATATATATATATATATTATATATAAAATTTATTTTTGAAATGGTAACCCTTAGAAATATCGGGACCCACTAGATCAAATCTGAAATAAGGTGACTGAATGGCCAAAAGAACAGACTTGCATACACTAAATCAGAAATGCCATTTCTCAGACTATACCATTTTCTCCATGGTAACGCAATCTTGGAGTTGCTACATATAAGTTTTGGTGGTGTGAGGGGAGGGTTTGTTCTGCTTGCAAAAAAAAAGTTTAAAGGAGAAGAGTGATTTGCTCCTCTCCTGTGTGTTTTGTACCAGCTTGTTGGCAATCAGCATTTTGAGTACCGACATTTCAGTAGGGAGCCACTTGGAACACTTTGCCCCCACAGCTCAGGCATCACCTCTCCCTCTCAGTCATGACAGCAAGAGTAAACTGAGATGTGCTATCATTCAGGCAGCTGTCAGGGGTGTATTTTCTCTGGCTGTTTATACCATAACTCCTATGAATGTCTAGTAAAACTCCTGTAGAAGTACATGCAATGGTTATCAGTGTGTTACCTCTACCTCACTTCCAGGAGAGGCTGATATCAGCAAGATGCCCCAACCACTCAGAGGAAGCTCCTGGACATGTGTACTCCCTCCATCCCAAGGATGTGCATATGTCCATTCTCCCAAGCTTGTGCTGCCAAGTGCCCAAGCTGCTAGCTCAACTCACGTCACATGGACAATAGTTAGTGCTCTCTCCCACTACACAGACCATAATCAAGGCTCTGTCCCACCACACTACTAACATAGGTTGTTCTTATAATGCAATATGATTTATCTGAGCAGTTTTTTTCCATCTCTTTCAACTTTCTGGTTTGAAAGCTGCACTTGTGCCTGTTTCCCACCTTTCCTATAACTAGCTAGTCTGGTTACAGAGTTGCTGTATCTAGGATTGTTAGTAAGCTTCTGTGCCCCCCAAGCCTTTCTGTGTTGGAGGGAAGCCTTCTAGCTTATCAGTGGGAGTGGTAAGAACTAGGTAGCCTATCCTCCATGGGAAGAGTGAGTTTTGGCACAGAAATTGTAGTTTATTTGGCCATTTGGGCAGTTTTCCATCTCTTTCAACTTGCTGGCTTAAAAGCCTACGTTTGTACATATTCCCCGCCTTTCCTGTAACTAGTCTAGTCCAGGTACAGATTTGCTGTATCCAGGACTCTTTGTAAGCTTCTGAGTCCCCCAAGCCTTTCTGTGTTGGAGCAAAGCCTTCTAGCTTATCAGTGGGAATGGTAAGCATTAGGTAGCCTATCTACCACAAGAGGAGTGGTTCCTGGCCCAGAAATTGTAGCTATTGGCCGTCTGGGCAGTTTTTGTCCATCTCTTTCAATGTTCTGGTTTAAAAGCTGCACTTCCTCTTGTTTCCTACCTTTCCTGTAACTAGCCTAATCCAGATACAGAGTTGCTGTATCCAGGACTGTTGGTAAGCTTCTGAGCCCCCCAAGCCTTTCTGTGTTGGAGGAAAGCCTTCTAGCTTGTCAGTGGGAGTGGTAAGCACTAGGTAACCTGTCTACCATGAGAGGAGAGGTTTTTGGCCCAGAAATTGTAGTTTATTGACCATTTGGACAGTTTGTCCATCTCTTTCAACTTTCTGGTTTAAAAGACCACATTTGTGCTTGTTTCCCATCTTTCCTGTAACTAACCTACAGGGTAGCACTAGAAAGCCTTAAACCAGGCATGGGCAAACTACGGCCTGGGGGCCACATGCGGCCCGTTAAACGTTTTGATTCGGCCCGCCAAACTTGAAAAAATTTAATAAATTAACCTTGTTAATGTTTTATTTCCCCTGCAATTCTGATGTTTCCTCACTAGATGGTGCACTCTAGATATATTGGCTTTGTTGAGGTGAAGTGTAGGCCTATTACTCCACATTTGCACTTTACCCTTTGACCCACCGCCCCTCTATGAAGATGAGCGGACCCAAGAAAAGGAAAGTGGACAGAGAATGTCGAGTGTTCAATAAGGAGTGGACAACTAAATATTTTTTCACTGAACACCGATCATCTGCTGTTTGCCTGATATGCCAAGAAACTGTGGCAGTTTTTAAAGAGTATAATATTAGCCGTCACTTTGCCACAAAGCACGCTAATTATGCTAGCAAGCTCTCAACAAAAGAACGGGAAGCTGCTGCTGAGAAGGTGGCAGCTAATTTGAAGGCTCAGCAAAGGGGAAACAAATTGAATAAAAGGAACAGGACAAGTACATCTGCATCTCTTACCGTTTTTGAAAAAAAGACAGTCAGGAGGAGAGTGATGGTGATATCCTGAAGGATAACAGAACTTTCAGTGCTTTAAAATAAAATGGTCATTTATTTGATTTTCAGTGTTTAAAGACTCATTTCAAAGTCAGAGATTTTATTGTAATGCTTTTCTTCATTTTCATTGGAAATTAAAGCACATGTTTTCTCCATATCCCAAGATGTGTATTTTTCCACCAATGAGGTGATGTTTTCAAAGCATGCCATCTATCTGCTCCTGTTCCGGCCCCTTTGTCAAATGTTAGAACTCAATGTGGCCCACGAATCAAAAAGTTTGCCCACCCCTGCCTTAAACTGATACAAGCTTTCTAGCTTAGAAGAGAGACATTGTAAGGGTTGAGAGGGTGGCTTAATGGCTAAGGTCTTTGCCTTATAAACACAAGGTGCAGGGTTTGAGTTTCACAAGGGATAACTGGCTAGGCTTAAAATGGCTCACAAGGGCAGTTAGCTTAGTACTAAACTATGAACCTATGAGTAAGTATCATTTTTCTGTACTTTCTTGCTGTACTTAACTGTTTTCTGCCTAAATGCAGATTTTCCAGTGTTTATTGTGATTTAAAAGCTTGTTTTTTTTTCACATATTGTACTTATTTGACTGCCTGCAATTTTAAAAAGTTATAAAAATAAAAGGCGTGTAGACTGGAAAATGAATGGGCACAGCTTGTGCCAATACTTATGCCAACATTGTCTTGGTCCAATGGGAGAAAGAGAAGGTATTCTGCTCACCCATGTTTGTAAAATATGTCATCTTTTAGAAACAGTTTGTGGATGATATCTTTCTTGTTTGGCATGGTAATGAGACCCAGCTAGAGTCTTTTGTCAACTATTTAGGCAGTACTACCACTAATTTATCTTTTACTTCACAATATTCAAAATTTTGAATTGATTGTTTGGACATCAATGTTAATAAGGACATGTTTGGTAGTATTACCACCAAGATGCATAAAAAAAGTTGTAGAAAGAACAAGATTTTACAACGTTCCAGTATGCATCCCAGCCACGTCACTAGAAACATCATTAAGAATCAAGTGTTACAATGTAAAAGATTATATACAGACAAGGGAGACAGGTCATCAGCCTGACCAGCCTTATATTCAAAACCATGGAATGTATCAATGCAAAACTCATTCATGCAGACACAGACAGCATACATGATCCAGATCCCAATCAGTTTGGTTTCATGAAGGGCAGATCCTGAACAAAGATTACAGGGACTGTGGACATTGGTCACTCACTGTGTACTGCTTATCATGATCTGGCCAAGATTTCTGACACTATCGTCCAGGCTGGTGTTGTCAAAAAACTAGACAAACAATGTAAATCACTATGTTATCAGCTGGATTGCAATTTGGCTATCCAAGAGATCCCAGGTTGTGAAAGTTGCTGTTATATTCATAGGTTCATAGGTTCATAGGTTGGTACTAGGCTATCAGTCCTAGTGCTTATATAAGCCTAGCCATAACAATTCCCTGGCTGTTTCTTCCCACACTATTTACTTCCCTGGACCCCTGTCTAGCAGGGCGACTGACGTGATCCCCGGGGTGAATTTCCTTTCTCCCATCCAATCGTCAAGGTTCCTTTTGAAGAGGACCAAAGAGGCACTCTGCTTAACATGTATGGGCAATCTATTCCAGAGCCTGGGGAGTCTCTGGGTCAGGAACCTATCCCTCCAGCATGTTTTGTTTATTGTGATGACAAGGTTTAGATCCCTGAAGCGAGTGGCTCTGAGGGATTGGGATTTCTTTAAGTGTAGCATGTCCAACAGCTCTGGGTTTGACATGGCCTTGTATGTTAAGCAAAGATCGCCTCTGAGTAGACGATATGCGACAGAGTATAGCCGGAGTTTTTTAAGGTGGTCAGCGTAGGGCATCTGCTTTAGGCCTGTGATTCTTTTAGTGAGGTATTTCTGCGGCCTTTCCAGTTGTTGCAGATGTCTTGAGAGGTACATACCAAACGGGGCGTTGTATTCTATAATGGGTCTAATGAGGGATGAGTACAGTGGGACAATGACCTCCTTTTTTCTGGATGAAAAGTCCTTAGTGATGAGGTGTGCCACATAGAAGGATTTCCTGACTGTTGTGGCGATGTGGTTATCGAAGGTGAGACCACTGTCCACCTGTGTACCTAAGTCTCTTATCACACTTTCGGTGTTTAGTGTACTGCCACCTATATGGTAATTCACGGATACATGTTTTTTCCCAAAGAGGAAAACTATACATTTCTTGGCATTGAGCTTGAGCCCATGGCTTTGGCACCAAGCATCTGTTTCTGTAAGGCCCTTTTGTAGAGTATCCACATCATTTGAGGATTCAATAATGGCTCCCAGTTTGCAGTCATCTGCGAACTTTGTTATCCAGAGTCCTTTAGTGTTGACCTGTACTTCAGAGATGTAGATGCCAAACAAGAGCGGTCCCAGGACTGAACCCTGAGGTACTCCACTTTTCACTTGTCTGGAGCTGGATTTGGAGTCGGCTACTTTTACAGTGTGGGTTCTATCAGTAAGCCAGTTAGAAACCCATTGGGTGATGTAGGGATTAATGCCCAGCTTAATAAGTTTATCTATGATTCCAGAGTGGGGGATGGTGTCAAAGGCCTTGGCAAGGTCTAGATAGGCTGTGTGGACCACCTTACACTTGTCCATGGCTCTGGAGACTGATTCAAAGAAGTCAATCAGGTTCAGGAGACAAGATCGGCCCTTCACAAACCCAACCTGGGTGGAGTCCAGTGTTTGAAGGTTGCCAATGTCTTTGTTTATAAGTTCCATGATAATACGCTCCATGGCCTTACAGATAAGGCTTGTCAGACTGATGGGATGGTAGTTTCCAGGATCCAAGGTGGATCCCCCCTTGTGGAGTGGGATAACTGTAGCTCTGCGCCACTCAGTGGGCACGAAACCTGAGGTGAGGCTATGATTAAACATGACACTTAGGTGAGGTGCCAGTTCATATTGTAGTTCATGCAGTACACAGCCCGGGATGTCATCTGGTCCCATGGATGCTGTATTCTTAGATTTGGAGAGTGCGTTTTTTACCTGTGTGACCATTATTACCGGAATTTGGCAATCTTCCGGTATTGAGTTGGGCCATTTAGGGGTTGAGAGGGGGGTGAAGTTGGCACTGAATCGATCTGCCAGGATATTGGCAATATCCTTGGGATCAGTATATTTAATGCCATTTTGTTTTAGCTCAGAGCAGATCTGAGCATTGCCATTTAGATTCTTGACATAGTTATAGACTGCCTTGTGGCTGTCTTTGGAATCTTTGGCAATTTTATTTTTGTAACTAGCTTTGGAGGATTTTATGAGGGATCTCAGTTTCTTACTGAGGCTGGTAAGGAAGTTTTTTGCATCCTGGGATTTTCCTCTTTTCTGCAACAGTTTCTTCCTTTTGTTGTAAAGTTTGTTTATGGCAGGGGACCACCAGATTGGCTTCTTTTTTGGATGAGAGCATCTTGGTTCTATTTGGGATGGCACGATTTATGCATGAGTGGATGTGCTCGTACAGTGCCTTAGTGTAGGATTCAGCAGTTGAACGTTCAGCTCCCGTCTGTATGGGTGTCATGAAGTTTGTTACTTCTGACTTGAGTAGCATGAAGTTGGCTTTGGAGAAGTTTTTTATGGAGGTTTCCTTACTGGGGGTGGGGTGGGATGTGGATGTTAAGGGTGATTAGCTTATGGTCAGACCTGACTAACGAGGGGGTGACCATAGGTGTGGAACATCGATTTCCCATGTTGGTAATGACCAGGTCTAGGATATTGGAGCCCCTGGTGGGACTATGGATTAGTTAATCCAGGGCATTGGAATTTATGAATTCCAAGAACCGTTGTGCAAAGGTGTTGGTACATGAGTAGTATTCCCAGTTAATGGCAGGGTAGTTAAAATCACCAAGTATTAGGGTGTTTGGTTCTATCTTAATATTTTCCAGTATGTTTAGAATGGTGTAGTGAGAATCTTGGGGTATGGTGGGGGATCTGTAGCAAGCTACAATTTGGCTTGCAGTCTTACCTAGTGTTAGTTGCACCTGGAGAATTTCAGATGCATTGTGTTGGGCAGCTAGCCTATACAATTGTAACTAATGGCACACTATAAGGATCAGTGCTGGATCCTCTCTTGTTGGCATTTGTTTTGTAGACATTCAGGCCAATATCCCAGCAATATGATTGGCCATATTTTATAATAGTAGCAAGCTTCTTACTGTTATCCACTCATCCACGGTTACAAAACAACTCCAGCAAAGGCTGGAATACACGCATGCCTAATATATTGAAAATGGTCCCAAATTAAATGCAAGGGCAACACAGTAGCATTCTGTAAAAAAAGCGTTTCCCACCTCAAATGATTTAACCAGAACTCATCTTAAGAAAGATATGGTTATAAGACACCTGAGTACTTATGTGGACTGTTCCCTGTCATTTGATCATCATGTTTCCACCATAGCCAGGAAATCCTTCTGTGTGGCTCAATTAATTTTCAAGGGAACATTTTCAAGATCCAAAAATTCATCCTGCTACTGTACTCTTCCATTACCAGACCATCATTGAATATAGTGCCTCATTTGATATGTATAAATGAAAGCATATTGCTCAGCTAGAGAGGTGCCAAAGATATCATCTCATGAAAATCAAAGGCCTAAAGTCTTTCAACTATCCTGATACATTAGTATAGCTGTCATTATACTCAATAGCCTGCAGGCTGCTCCAAGGAAACCTGTGTCTTGCTTTTCAAGCCATGGAGAACCCAGTCCTATTTGACCTTTTCTTTCTTTGCAAAGCCAGTGCATGTACAAACACCCACACTAGGGACCTAAATCTGCATCAGCAAATAAACAAAATTCACTGGGGTGATTGAATCCCAACTCAACATACTCCAAAACTATGGAATTACCATTAGGTGCTTGAAAAGAGAGGCACAGACTTTTAATTGTGTCTTCTTAAAGGTGTATATGGCCAGGAATCGTACTGTTCTTGTGATCATTTGCTTGGGATTGTTATGTTCCTAATAGTAAAAATCACATTTTGTGACCTGACAAGTTGGCACTTGTTAAATTACATTTTGTTGACAGGTTGGAAAGCCAATCATAAGCTAAGCACACATCAGATTTGAGCAAATTCAAGCCTTCTTTTTTGGCTGACTCATAGTTCTCATTTCCTTATGCCCACTTCTTACAAAGAATGTATCCAAAATCTATTTAGCTTCCTTTGTGCTATCCCAGTGGGAGGCAAGTCAGACACTGAAATACAGATATGATGCAATTTGTTTTACTGGACCAACATAGATTTTGCAATTATTGGACCTTTCAGGCTAGCACCAGCCCTTTGTTAAGAGTTTGGATGCTGAGTATGTGACACTGCTGAGTCAGGTTCTGGATCGTTTTCTGAGATGACAAGACATACTTCTTTAGTAAAGAGTATTACATGTCTGGCATTTATCTCAAAATGTACTGGTTTCATGTTTTGAAAAACATACCACAATATCCTTATTTCTTTATGGGGTAGATTTTTAGAGCACCCTAAAACAATTATATCTATGGTATCATATTGCATACAAATGGAATTGTCTTATTTACCTGTCACCAAAAAACTCCATAAAATAGTCAGTGTTAAGCTGAAACCTTTTGATTATACCATTATCAGTATAAAAATGCTGTTAGCTAGCTTAGGTCACTAAGATGTAGTCACACTCCTCAGCTGTTCTATGGTTACCCCCTCATGAAAGCTCACTAGGCACATACAGGTAGTTACAGCTTAAAGTAAATTCGTCCAGCCTACTGTGAATGATGGCATCAGACCTGATGCCCTCACTCTGAAAACAATGAATGGGCACAGAGTGAAACACATGAACCAATAAGGTGTCAGGGGGAGGGTAGAAGGCCAAGTGTGGGGTATGACAAGTGTTCCTCCGTGCTACTGTCTACACAGGTCTAGAAAACTATGGAGCAGGAACTCATCTCTCAATTAAAAACAAAAATGCAAACCAGACTATAAAACTATGCAGTAGGAGCTGTACATGAGGAGGATCTTCCCTTCATCAGGCCCAATTTCAAAACAGGAACAGTCAAAGGAGTATCCCCAAAACTGGCAACATTAGTTGGAACTAGCACCCATCAGAAGCCAGCAAGAAAGCACCACAGAAGCGTTTAAAGCAAAGAAAGAATCTGTTTGCTCTTGCTATAAAGAAAATGGCTAACCTCAGCATTGATTCAAAGCTGGTATTCTGCACATATTCTGTCTACCTCTACAGTTTCATATATGTTGTTTGAAAGTGCACTTGTTAAATGAATACTTGTAACATGATTGCTGCTTATTCCCTGTAAAGACGTGCTTTAATATAAACACTTTGTGTGGTACTTGAATTGTTATTACCTGACTTGATATTTTTGCCTAATGGGCCCAGGTTACTTAACCAGCAACCAGAAAGTAATAAATAAATTAAATACATTCATTCAACATATCTTGATATCAGGGTCAGAATTCAGAATGCAATATGCATCATGTGGTAAGCTGACCATCTGTACTACATAGTCTATACTGCTGTGGAAGCTTTTTTTTCCAGTGCTGCCCATTCAGGGTTTTTTTTTTGTTTTTTTGTTATGAGATTCTGTCATAGTTACACATATACACACACACACACACACACACACACACACACACACACACACACACACACACACACACACACACACACACACACACACACACACACACACACAATAAATAAATATGGGAAAATTCACATTCATACATATGTGTGTGTGTGTGTGTGTGTGTGTATGTTCCAGACACTATTCCAATTATATAAATTGTCAACCTCCAGTAAAATAAGAAAAAAAGTATCCCACACCCCTACACCCCTAAACATACTGATTCTTGATATTGCACAATATTGTGATTAAGATAAATTTAATTGTCACATTATTCCACAATCTCATCATAAGTTAACAAAGCAAAACATCTATACGTAGAAAAAGGCCAGCCCTTACAACCCCACCACCCCCATAGCTCTAAATATACAGACTTTGAAACTGCACAATAGTTATGTAAAAGAAAACATCTTGCTTAATAGCTTGACAAAGGACACAGTTTCTGAAATGCACAACTTTAAACAATTAGTTGATGAAATGTAGTTTAATTTAGTGCATGGAACTCACACACATACCTATTCAAACAGACATAAATACATACATACATATAGTCATACTTCCCTGGAGATACTTTTGCATGTTTCTGCCCTTCCTTCAAGTATATCTGGTTATTCCCAGAAATGGTATGACAACATGGCAGTTAACACTTTGTGACTATGAACTCTTTTTATGCTTGTATCACTGGATTCTTGTTCCTAACCTGCATTAATCCCACCAATATTTCTGGGGCAGCAAACCATTACAGGACTGTCCAAATCTGCTTTTTTGGGACCTTTTCACATGCATTCCCTAAGTCTAAGAATGCCCACCTGGACTCTTTCCTTATCTCCAGTGTCTGCTCCATTGACTGTCTCATTACAAACATTGGACTGGTTGCATTGTATCCTTATTTAATCTAAACTGCTTATCTGCTATTTTTCTTTGTAGTGTTCTGTATATTTAGTTATCAGTCACCCTTCCCAGCACATGCAGTGTGACAGGAGTTGGATTTCTCTGTACCCCCTCATGGTTGTGAATGTCCCCTTTGGTCTTTTCTCTGTACCCCCTCATGGTTGTGAATGTCCCCTTTGGTCTTTTCTCTGTACCCCCTCATGGTTGTGAATGTCCCCTTTGGTCTTGTATGCTGGCAGTTGAATGCTTACTCTCCACTTATCTGTGATATGCCTTTCTCTCCACACTGCATAGAGTACTCTCAGGAGTCATTTCTCCCCCAACTCACCCAACATCTTGATCATATCTGACATGATTCCATCTGAGCCTGCTGTATTCTCTAACTTCAGTTTCCTTAGAGCTATTTTCACTTCTTCTAGGGTGAGCTGTTCTTCCTTTTTCATCATAAGCCATGTGTGGGGAAGTAAAACTTTTCTGGAGGTTTCTGTATTCAGAAACTGATGGAAATGCTCTTTCCATTGGCTTATGATGTCTTTGGACTGGTGAGCAGATTTTTGCTGGCATCCCCCATGAATTGTGTCTGATGACTATCTTCTATATCCTTCTGTTTTTGCGTTGCAGTCTGATAGAAGTTACTTGTACTATCTGCTGAGTCACTTTCCAGGAGCTGGTAGAGTTTACCTGATGCCTTGTTCTTTGCCATGGTGGCTGTTCTCTTAATTTCTTGTTAGGAAGCCAGTATTCCTTCTTAGCTTGGTCCAACTTTTTCATATTCCACTTCTTCCTACATTTCTTTTTTCCTTCTGATAGCTTTCTGGACTTTTGCATTTCACCACCAGCTTTCCTCGAATGCGTAGATGTTCTATAGCCTTCACACATACTGCCATTGTTTAACTCTATTTATTTCCTCTTCTTCTAGAGTTAAAGCCCTAAATATTATTTTAACTCCCTTGATTTCACTGCAGTTAACTTTCAAATCTTCAGCTTTGTCTCTGTAGACCTTAGGCATTTTTCTCTGACCACTTCTTGTACATGATTGTGGAGGTTCATGCTGAGGGGATGCCTGTTGCACTGGCGATAACCTTGTTATTGCTTACTCTACCCCTGTGCCCTTTTTATACTAGCAGGAAGTCCACCGGACTTGCATGTTGACCTGTCTTGTAGGTGACACTCTCTCTTGCTGGACCATGTTTTCGTAACCATCATGCCATTGCCAGATAGAAGCCTAAAATCTTTTTTTATTTCAGTTGCCCCACCGATGTGGACCCAGGCAGTGCTCATATCCTGTTTTGGCTGTCCTGATATGCCATTCATGTCTGCCCATTATCAACACCAACTCATTTTGTTCACTTTATCCAGGAGGTCCTGCAACCACTGCATGAATGGACACTTTTCATCACCATCAAAACACTGCTGTGGGGCATAGGCTGAGATTATGAATACTGCTGTGTACTTACAGTAGAGTCTAAGTGCCATGAGTTGGTCACTAATTCTGATGACATCCCTCACTGTCTTTAGATGCCGCTTACTCACCACCATTCCCACACCATTTCAAGACTGTCCTCTCCCTACAATATACACATGTGACTTTGCTGTACCACCCCTTTGTTTCTCCTTACCATCATGTCATCCATTTCAGTCTGCATCCTGTCAGTAAATCTATACTCAGTGTAACAAACCTTAATAAATTTTTTACAGGTTGATCAGTATTACACCCAGCTTTTACTCAATAGAGGCTGGGCAACTGGACACTGGCCAGACAGTAGATTATTGACTCAAGGCTGCTGGACTTTATAGCAGGCACAGACCAGCAGACAGGTGTCTGTAGACCCCTCCCCCATTACCATGAGCCCATCACATAGGTCATGGTAGGTCAGATCCTCATCTTACCTAGCACTGGCAAATGCCCATGCCCATTTCTGACAACATTAGTCAAACATGACCACCTCATCTACGGTCAATTTTTACACTGTCAGGTGGCTAGCCGTGATCCACGTTATCTTAGCTACAGGATACTGTACACCACAGCTGATGTCTAAAGCAGATGATTTGCACAGCTCTTCTCCCAACAGACACCACCTGCACTTTCTTTTGCTGCCTATGACTCTGTTCCATTTTAGGTGAAATTCAGCCTGAAAATGGGCAGGTTGAGTTTGAATCCAGTACTTTCCAGTCTTGACTTGGAAACATTCACCATGTTTTTGAGAGGTGGCCCACACAGACATAGGGAGGGTATGCACACCACACAAATAATGACAGGAAGCCAGGAGTGAATCCTGTACCTTATTTCTCTGAGATGAAGACCTAATAATTCTTTCATAGTCCACTGTTTATTATAAATACTTTAGCGCAACTTTCATTCCTAGAAACAACAATCTTCCAAACTGTCCTTCATTTCCTTTGCTTTTCCTTCACATATTCCATTCAATATTAGGTAAATATTACTATCTTTTTAACATTCTTGTCCAAAAAAATGATTGCTATCCTAACTTTTAACTTCTTGCATTCCTTGAAAAAAAAATGACAGCTGTTTCCTCTACTATGTCATACACATAACACCTCTTTTTTTGTTAGTACTTCATTTACACCTTGATAGGTAGCTTGTTTATTAGAAATCTGCATAAAAAACTGACCACTTATAAAATATATCCTCATTTTTCATATAATTATTTCACTTATTTTCAAAACTATATAAACTTAGTTCAACATTATCATTTTTCAACTTACCATGTATATAGCTGTCCCTATTTCCATATATTTTGTTTTTCTTTTTTTTGTACTTTCAAAAAAACAGAATACTTATTCAGCTTTAAGCTTGGTAATATGGGTCTATATCATATGAGTGAATCACAAATTGCGAACGCTAATAATATCGAACGTACTGGATCTCAAACTTCCTATTGTGGGGGGCTGTGCCCCCCACCCTCACTAAGTATATATTTCAACTCTGAGATTGTACTACAGTGAGGAAAGGGCAAATACCCCATTCATCACTGTACTGCGATCTCAGAAAAAGCACTTTGAGGTCCGGTACGTTCGATATGAGCATTCACAATTTGTATGATTAGTTCATATGATATAGACCCTGGTAATACATTTCCTTTTTTAACTATTTTAACAAAAATATAATATAAACTTAATGTCAAATGATTTAGAGGAATTAACATCTCCATACCCCAGTGGTTAACCTATTGTACATAATACCACTTTTTTGTGTGTTGAGGGATTAAACAATTAAACATGCCCCCCCAAATGCTTCCTGCATAATTTGCTTTTCTACATGTTCCTGAATCATACATAAACTTCATATGTTAAATAAGAAGCTTGTTATAACACTATTTTCAAGATAAATCTTTTTTTTTTAATTTTTAAAGACATTTTAAAAATGGTACATAACCTTATTATTTCACTTATTTATGTATTTCATTCTTTCCTCTCACTGCTTGTTTTCAAGTTTTCCAAAAAAAAAAAAATACCAAGTGTCTAAATTTCTATTTCACTAAAATATCATCTCCTATTTTAAATGTATTGCCTAACTACTTTCTTTTCCTTTTATTTACTAACAGTTCCATGTATACTAAGTTTTCTTCTATTTCCTGCAGCATTACCTTTGTCCTTTTCTGTTTTTTTTTTTTTGGGGGGGGGGTAAAAAATCAGATCAGCTATATAAGACACAACCCCAGGTAGTTTAAGAACCTCTGCAATTTCTCATTTGACTTTTTCCAATATATTTCCACTCCATTCTATTACTGCATTCAAGTAAATATGTGCAAAATTTTAATTAACTGTACGTTGTACATTTTTAATCTGTTTGTGGAGTATGTTGCAAAGTTTGAATTAGCTCTTACATTGCAAAGTTGTTAATCTGCTCATGAATTATGTTTTTGCTTTGTCTAATATGTCAGTATGTGAAGATTTTCTTCCTGGGTGTCTGCTGAAAACGGGTTCTGTGACCCAGTCGCACTATCCTGGTAAACAAATATTAAATAAATAAATAAATAAAATGGGAAAGCATGCCATAATATTTGTCTTAGTACATACTGACTGTAATACCACAACTATTTCCCCTCTATACAATAGTCTTTCATTTCCTAAAATGGTTTATAATTAATACTTTCAAACAATTTTCTGACATCATGTGCTTTTAACCTTTCTATCCTTTTCCCTATTATGGGAATCAGTTGACTTTAGCGAGCAATGATATTTCTCTTACTTCCTCCCCATTACTTTATATACTCAATCCTTTATTGCAATACTCAATGTTGTTGAAAATCTCTCCTTTATGACTTTTCATCAAAATGATGTAGCTGACATTGCATGATGCTATTTTCTTTCAGTTGTCCATTTTTTAAACTTCTGTATTGACTTTGTAATTATTTGTGTGTGTTTTTTTTCATTACATAATTCATACTCCGGACATTTATTCAATAGTGCATAAAGTATCTTTTGGACATTAACCAATTCTTTATAAAACATATAATTCATCAGGGTCTATATTAACTCACCAAACACTTACAAAAGTGAACGGTGATTAATCGACCCTTTGTAAGCAAAAGCTTACAATGTCAAAGTGTCAGAACAGTGATTTTTTTCCAAGGGAAAAAAAATCACTGTTCCAAAAAAAAAAAAATTAAAAATCAATTTCAAACATTACATTACGTGGGGGGCTTCACCCCCACCCCGATCCCCCCTACTTAAATATACCAACTCCAAGACCGCACTACAGTGCTGAAAACAGCAAAGTACCAAAGCGGCCAAGCAAATTCTTTCCCAGGGAAAGAATTTGATTAACAGCCGCTTCGATATTTTGTTTTCAGCCTTTTAAGTTCGACCAAGATGTATTCGAAAGAATGCGTCTTTGGTCTTGTAATATAGACCCAATTCATTGCACCATTACTCAAAACTGCCCTTTTATTTACTTTTTAAGCAATTATTTAACCTTGTGTACAGTAATCCTACTACTTAACATCATATTTTATTCCATTATTGATTTCACATTCCATTTTCTAACTTATTTGTTTCTTCCTTTTATATCAATTGAATGTAATTCTCTACTTCTTTCATAATTTGTTCCTGTTTTTGTTTCTTTCTGTTATCATCTGATACATTCATATGAAAATTATCCTCCAACTACACATTTTTAGCCAAGATCTGCCAATCCCTTATTTCCTTGCTCTTAATATTTCTGATATCTAATGGGTTTTTTTACTCTTTTCATACTTCTCCTTTCCCCTCTTAAATCATCTAATATCTATCTATCTCTATAACACTTCATAATCTTCTTTCAGCTCATAATGCACATTCTTCTCCTTATAAACCACTTTTCTTTCAAAACCTAGACTTTTTAAATTTCTTTTTAAATGCTGACCATCATTCCTTTTATGGCTGCATGCAAGCCAAAATCCCTGTTCAATTTGCTTGATTTCTTTCTTCTCTGTTACTCTTCCTATGAGTCTTCTGATGCTTTTCCTACTCTAATTATTTTTTCATTGACTCTGACATTTGCACAAACTGAATTTTGGTTGAAAAAGATAACTATATTTTGTCTGCTTCTATTTATTTTAATGTGTCTGAATAAGCAACACAATCAATGTCTGTATCTCTTTAAATACACCCCTTCATACCTAAATTCCTTATATTTCACCAAGGTCAGTTTTACTATTTGTAAAAATTCTTTAAAAAGTTTTTATATCTAGAGTAATCTTTCCTTTCTTTTCCTTTCCTTTCCTTTTTCTCAGATTACAGTTCACAATACCTATTATGATAGCAGGTACTGATACACTGACATATTTTTTAAATTCCTTGCACAATTATGTTCTCTGTCATATCTGTACTAGCATAAATCAGTATAAATCTCAATGAAGTAACCATTCTTTAATGAAGTATCACGTCTTCTTACAGCATTCATCAACCTATTATGACCATATCATATATTTTCCCCATAATATTTCAAACCATTTTCTTCTACATTTAAAAATCTAGCACCAAGCAAATATATTAAATTATTTTTCATATCTAAATACAATTCAAACAGAAGATGCCTTCTTAGGTCACTTGCTATGCTGAACCACTAAACTAGATTTAATTTTAAATACTTCTATCATTCCAATTTTGCTTCATCTCCTGGTCCCCTCATCTCTCTCAGAATTCATGTTTTCTCTCGCTTGTAAAACTTCCAAGTACATTACTGTTGTTTGTTCTGTCTGTCAGATAACTGCATTATATGATTCATTATGTTGGTCCATTTCTAGAAGCAGACACATTTTGATTCCTCAGCTCTCTCACTATTTTTATTTGCCCTTTCATGATTCTTAACTTCCTCTTGCTCCACTGCAATTACCATTTGCACCTATGTATAATATATCTTCATGCTACAAACTATGTCAAACTGTCCTACCACTTCACATTTTATACATATCGCAGCATAACTTGTTTGCATTATGTCTGATTTTCTCAGACTAAGCAACTGAGCATAGGGTTTATCTGGGCACTCATTTAACAAATGATAACCTTCACAACAGTAAAAAAAAGATTCTAGTAGGATTTTGTTTCTTTGTTTCCACTTATTACAATAATATTAGGTGATTTATTTCTTGTGTTTTACAATCAAAGAAACCCAAGCTTCCCACTCTTTAGTCTATATATTCCTGTCATTATTTTTTTCCTTTACATCATGCACAGTATTGCAACTGTGTCTTAAATGAGCTTCCATGCCTCTCCTTTGAATTTTGTGAGTCCTAAACTGAATGTATAATTTGCACTTCAACTGCAAATGAAATCACTCACTGCAAAGTTTTTTCCAAAGTTTGCAATCTGTCCTTTCCTTGAAATGTGATACAAACTGTGCAGCCAACTCCATGGATTCAAGCATCACATCAAAGAAAGTTCCATTGCCTCTATTAGTGAGTGAGTGAATGCATGTTCTACACAATACAGGATACTAAGTTGCTCTTTTCTAAATTTGCTTCTAATCTATTTATCTTATCTAGTTCAGTTTTTATAACCATTTTTGTTGCTGAAGCCTGGCCGTTTGTGTTATTACCTCCATTTTTATCATTGTCGTTACTTTTCATTGCCATCTTAGTGTTGGTTATTAAGCTTACCCAGGTAACCAATTAATGAAATTGTGTTGTTTCATTTAAATTTCATTTTCAAAATCTTGTCACAATATGACAATAACGAACATAGGAACAGAATATTATGCTGTGTTTCTCCAATAATTTTGTGGCTTCTTCATGTTGGCCAAAACTGAGGAAAAGTTCCTAATAGCAGGAAAGTTTTGGAAGATATATTTCTTGATATGGGAAGAGTAAAGAAATCACCTACATAAAAATAAATGTGTTCAATCATGCCTCCCAGACTTCTTTGGAGAGAAACAAGAGTTATCAGTAAGTTTAAATCAGATGTATTTCACAGCAATGTTCAGTTGTTTTCTTTTGTGTGGTAATTTAGCTGATCACAAAGGTAATTTTAATCTGTAGACTGCAAATTTGATTATATTTCAGAAAGTGTTTTAAGGCATTTTATTTTAGGTCTGTTGTTTTACTTAAATTTTTTTACTATTATTACTATAATGTATTGAGAAACTGATAATTTTCAAATTTATTAGCTGAGCCACAGCTATATACAACTGCTGGTTTGCAATTCATTTTTCTGGTGTCTTGCAAAATAGTTTAATTCATAGTGATTTAGATTAACAGACTTTGTCAGTTCAGTTAATTTGCTGATTTACAGTTTGTATCTAAATGTTGCAAAAAGGTACTATAAATTCTATTATTTATTACTTTATTGACATTTACAACTTTTTGAAGTGAAATAGACCTACTATTTTAGATCTGTTTTTTAACTTCTGAAGTGACTATTCAAGGCAAGAGGTAAATTTATTGTGTGTGTGAAACACTGAAAAGTCAACATCTGTTTTGTTGACATGCTTTGGTTGGCAGAAATTGATGTCTGATAGGTGTGTGAGATCAACAATTCTACAGGAAAATAATATTCTCTTTCCCGTGAGATTGTATGTTCTTGGAGTTAGTTTATATAATTAATAGGGAGTGCAGGAGTCCTTCTGAACAAATATTTGCTTTCATACGCAGTAGACTGTCAACATTGCAGATGTCGATATTTCATGAGTTCAATGTAGTATACTATACACACACACACACACACACACACATATATATATATATATATATATTATATATATATATATATATATATATATATATATATATATATATATATATATATATATATATATATATTATATATATATATATATATATATATATATATATATATATATATATATATGGGTCAACTTTTATTTGTTGAAGTTACGTTTCTTTGACAAACAAAAGTACAGGAAAGTGCACTTCAACGAAAATGCACTTTCACGAATTCTGGTCCACTGAACAGGTAATAAAAATTAAATTGCACACTGTAAAGGCAGTTTTGCAGGGGGGCAAGCCCCCCACACTCCTGCTACTTTATATATACTAACTCCGAGATCGCACTACACGCTACAAGCATGCTTCAGTGAGGATAAGGGAATATACCTGTTTATTCCACTTACCACATACCACATGATGAAGAGTGTGCTGAAGGGATAGTTCACCCTTCTAAGTAGACTGACCATTGAAGATGACCATTTTGCACAAGGGGCAGACGTTCTGAAGTCGTTTTTCATGATGACAGGGTATGACTCTGAATGGCTCACTAAAATCATATATGAAGTTCATTTGCTATGGACAGATAAGCTGAGACCAGTCTTGCACAAGCACAAGCCTGAAAGTCAACTAGTCAGTAGTGACACACACACACACACACACACACACACACACACACACACACACACACACACACACACACACACACACACACACACACACACACACACACACACACACACACCTCCACAGAGAGCCCTTTGATTTGTTACCAGGGGACATTTCCACTCTCCATCACAATAGACATTCAGCTGATCAAAGACATTCTCAAGGAGAACAGGAAAATAATTTTGGGAAACGGTGATCTGGCTACAGTACTAGGAGACAGCCCCATTTTTACCTACAAAAGAGTAAACAGTATTAAATCCATTTTAGAAAGACAATCTGAAGATGATTCTGAAAGACACGTAACACAGGGGACTTACAAAGGTGGCAGGTGCAAACAATGCTGCTTCATTTGCAACACCTGGAACTTTGGTCCAATAACAGGTACATTTGTAATTCCAAAGGTGGTGTATATTTAGCTTTGTGTGATTCTTCCACCAGCTACTATGTTCATAACACTATCAGATGATTGTCACGCATAATTTATGAAAAAAGGGTGACACAAGTAATGCTCTAGCAAAATACTCCTTCCTTACAATGTATTGACTTTAAGAAATTTCAATTTTTTTGTACTAGACACAGTGAACATGAGTGTTTTTTCAGGAAAATACAATGTAAGTCTGAAATGCTAAGAGTCCCGGTGTCAGATTAGATTAAGATTGGACAGACATCTGAGCTTAAATGAGACAATTAACAGAAAGTGCTTTTTACTAACACAGAGGCTATAAAGACATAATTTGCTTAAACCGTTATTAAGATTTGAACTAAGCTTCACTGTGTTTTTTTTTGTTTGTTTCAATCAGTATCGTTAAATTTTACCTTTCAGTTCTTGTGGGATGGTGATTGTACATTCACAAACGTTACTTTTCAGTCACCATTTTTAAACTGTGGCTGAGTGTTTAACAGTTAGATCCTGATGAAGTTCTGAGTGTTTATTAAAATAATGATAGAGCATAATCTTAATATTGTTTCTCTGGCTCCTTTTGTGCAGCTTTGTGGCACATCTATATTCTTCTAATAGTCACACTTCTTGGGTTAGCTGATTTACAGTTTCTCTATTTGATGCTTCCATGATGGCCATTTTATTTGTACCCTTCCTTTCCCTTATTACTCTATATTTTGTTGGAAAGACTTTATCTGTTATTAGTTTATCTGCACAGTAATATATGCTATTTACTTCTGTTATAATACACACATTTCTGTTAATAATGTCGATTACTGTGCTTGTCTGTTTTACCAGACTTCAAACATTTTGGGTCTTATTAACTTTCTGTGATATATTTCTTTCATTGATCTTAATAAGTCTATTCATCTCTATTACAATCAAGCAACTCATCCTTTAAATTATTTTCTTCTAAACTGAGGGCACATCCTTTGTTCTCTGCTTCCTGTGGACATTCTATAGAAAGTTCCAGAATGTGTTCCTGTGACATACCTTCTTCAGCTGCATCCTGCATCCATTGCTTCTTCATTGAAAACTCAATGGCCCATCACTCCACAACATTGACTGTGTCAGAGTTGCCACTGTTTCCTGCTGCTTCTCTTGCTGTGAAACTCCAACTGAATTTTTGGACTGGTTTCCTGCTGAAGGGTCCAGAGCATCATCATGTAGCAAGTGATCAGATGCTTCTTATTCCACCTGTTTCTCCTTAATTTGGGGAATCATTGTTCCATCATGCTGTGATGTTGCTTGAGTTGGATTTTCTACACTAAATCCTTAATTTTACAAGTAATCTAGAACTTCAGTTTCTGTTTCTTTAACGTCGCTACTAATCTTTTCTTCTTTACCCCTTTGTCTTCCTGCTTTTTGTATTGTGACACTTTCCATACCTCGGTGCTTTTGCCTGCATTTCTCTTCAAATATCTTTGGAGCTGCATTTTTGGATTGACTAGACTGGCTTTCTGCTTTGCATAAATATTGCACCATTTCAGATCTTTTTTACTTTCCCATGCCAATATTTCCTTTTTATACCTTCAAAAATCTTTGGGTTTTGTTTCTTATATTTTTGCACTACCTCTGTAGTTTCTTTTTCCAGGTAGCCCAAAGTTTTTTGCCTATGTAATGCTTTTCATGGATCTGTTCTACTAATGAACATAAGTTTTTATTTGAAGTTTTTGACAGTTTTGCTTGTGCAGTTATTTTTCTTTCCACTCATTTCTCTCTTAATCTTTTTGTATATCTTCTGTCTGGAAATTCTGGACTTCTTGTATAATGGTAACAATACACAATTTCTTCCTTATCCTCAATTGTCCACTCTATCATCTTAATGGCTCTTTTTTGGCCTATCAGGTTTTGTGGACTATATCCTTATACAACAGGGGGGCCATCCCCCCCAGTAACTCTGGTCAAACCCCATTGCAGGAACATTTCCATGTCTTAAGGATTTGGCACCATCACTTTTTTTCCAGTCCTAGGACCAGTATGCACAGCAGGATTGGGCACTTTTTTTACCTAGGGACCAGTGCATCTAAGCTGCCTTTGTGTTTTTTAACCTGCCTCTCTCCATGATATTTCCTATATAAAATGCAATAAATATATCAGTTTTGTCTTGGTGACATTTTGTGAAAACAGGGTCCATCATGTGACGGTACTCACCAAGACCTGAAGATGGCTTTAGTTCCAGTAATATTATATTCTCCATTTCTAGCTGATTAGTTCCATGATACTATTACCTATTTCTTGCCGATTTCATTACTTCTCCATTCAGACCTCGATCAGTGTGGGGTGTTAATGATGTTCTGTGATATCAAAGGTGCTAATGTGTTGATTTCAGACAAACTAAAGAGTGAAATGGATTCAGATCTGGTTTGTGATGGAAGCTGTATGCTTTTCTAGGAACTACTTTAGTTTTAAGCAAATATCTAAAACAAGATACTGTGATTAGTAACTTTTCAGACTGTATTTCTGATATATCTTCAAAAGAGTATATGACATATTTGGTTTTGAAGATATATGCATGCTTACAAGATCTTCTCTGCTTAGAAAACCCTGCCTGTGTGATATACCACTCAATGTAAGTGAGTTACTCAGATAAAAAAAATATTGTTTTACTTTGGAAGCACCTGCAGTGTCGTACCTTATTTCTTATGTCTGCTAACAGGAAACAAAAAGTTATGCCAGAAAACCTCCTGCAAACACTATTTATTCTTACTATTAATTTTTGATAAATATGAGGCCAGTAATAAACTGAGCAGGAATGCACATACCTGCTATGATGTAAAAGCTTGGATTAATCCCTTCAGTACAGTAGAAGATACACATTGGAGCTTGGTTTCAGGAATAAGGTTTAATCATTAAAGTCCAGGTGGCATAAACAGACTGAGCATTTGATGAGCATATCCTGTTTTTCTGTAGGTGAATGATACATGCCTGTTAACTGAGATATACAGTTCAAATAGAAGAAGGAAGTGTGTTGACTGCACGTACTATTACAAAATGTATTAATATGTGCATATGATAAAACGGTACAAAAGGATGGGTAACTACAGCCCAGGAAATTGTACTTTAAAGAAATATGGGAAAGTGAAGGGGAAGTCCAGCCATGTATAAGGAAAAGACTGCAATTTTCCTGAAGAGAGAAACTTTTGTATAAATCATTTTAAAGCTGTTTACATAAGGTTCCCATGTTTTTATACAGCTAAATTGTACCATAAATCTATATTCTCAGCTATTTCTATTCCAGCAGGGTTAGTTAAGTAAATATTTATTTTTTTAGTTAAGTGTGGCAAAGGTTTAATTACTCAGTCATTGTGTTAAATATTATCTAGTGTTTCCCACAGAAACTAGGGTAGCTAGTAGCTGTAGCATAGTCCAGAGCTGGGCCTGCTGCTTCTGGAACTGTTTGTAGTGGTTTGTTTGTTCTGAACACATTTTCCAGGCCATCTTGGATTGGATGGGGCACTAGCTGCACATTTGTGAGAGAATTGTGTTTGATTGGCATCTGACTGGTAAAGGGAGGCTGGTCTAATGGTTGGAATAAACATTCTAATCGATCCTTTTGAATTTTGTTAATGTTTTTTTTTTTCAAGTTTCAGCTTCCAGTGTTTAGTCCCTGCATCTAAGTAGGTTTCTGCTTGTTTGTATTGAGCTGAACTGAGGTGTGCTAACAGCCACAACTCTGAGCTGAGATACTAAATGACTAGAGGCTTCTGAGCTTCCAAAAAAACATGTTACCTGTTTTTTGTTCATTTATACTATTTACTGCCCTTTTTGTTGCCTGCTGCCTGCTCTTATACTGTATTTATTTACTGTGTACTAAACTACATTGTTCTACTGCAATTGCCTGCTGCACTATGCCTGTAAAATCAAATTCTGTTGCTGTGTTCAGTATTTAGCAAGCTTTTGTGTTGTTTCTACTGTTTGTTAAATACTTATTGGTATTTTTTTTCACTGTTTTAAAACTATCCATTGTTTCTGTTCTGGGTTTCCCATCAAGCAGTACTTAATTAACTGATCTGTTAACTGTTTAAATCATTTGTTAGGGCCTCCTGGCTGATTTTCTGCTGTTTTAAACATTTTTTCAGTGTCTCACTATTATTTTTCTACTGTGCTAAATATTCTCTAGTGTTTCTCTCTGAAACTAAGGTAGCTGATAGCTGTAGCATAGTCCAAATCCGGGCCTGCTACTGCTGCTGGAACTGCTTGTAGTGGTTTGTTTATTCTTTTATTCTGATCATGTTTTCCAGGCCACCTTTGATTGGAAGGGGCCTATCTGCACTTTTGTGAGAGAACTGTGTTTGACTGGCACCTGACTGGTAAAGGGAGGCCATTCTAGGGCTTGGAATAAGCATCCTCATTGCTCCTTTTGAAATTTCCTAGAGTTTTTTTTTTCCAAGTTTTAGCTTCTGGTATTTAGTCCCTGAATCTGTTTGTACCAAGCTGAACTGAGATGGGCTATCAGCCACAACTCTAAACTGAGATACCAGACTAGAGGCTTCTGAGCTTCCAAAAAAACTATAAGTTGCCTGTTTTTTTTTGCTCATTTATACTATTTTTTGCCTTTTTTTATTGACAGCTGTCTACTTTTATACTGCATTTATTTACTGTGTACTAAACTACACTGTTATATTGCAATTGCCTGCTACACTGTGCCTGAAAAAACAAATGTTATTGCTGTTTTCACTGTTTAACAAGTGTTGTTTCCACTGTTTAAGTATTTACTGGAGTTTTTTCACTGTTTTATAGCTATCTGTTCTGCCTGTTCTGGTTTTCCCACTAACCAGTACTTAATTAACTGAACTATTAACTGTTTAAATCATTCTTTAGAGCCTCCTGGCTGATTTTCTGCTCTTTTAAACATTTTTGGTGTCTCACTGCTATTTTTATGCTGTATTAAATATTATTTCATATTCCTCATTGAAACTAAGATAGCTAGTAGCTGTAGCATAGTCCAGATCCAGGCCTGTTGCTTCTGGAAATATTTGTAGTGGTTTGTTTATTTTGAGCACATTTTCTAGCCCACCTTGGAGTGGAAGGATCCTATCTGGACTTTGGTGAGAGAATTGTGTTTGATTGGCACCTGACTGGTAAAGGGAGGATGATGTAGGTCTTGGAATAAGCATCCTCGTTGGTCTTTTTGAATTTTGTTAAGAGTTTTTTTTTTTCAAGTTTTAGCTTCTGGTATTTAGGCTCTGCATCTGAACAGGTTTCTGATTGTTTGTGTGTTGCACAGCACCATGCACTACCATGCAATTGATCACCAAAGACAGACAGTTAAATTCAAGAAATTTTCTCTTAAAACCAAGGCAGAAATATCTATTTGTCGAGCTCCTCAGTGATAGTTTCTGAAAAGCCATCCCTAGTGACAATAGCTTTCAACCTACCATTATGGACAGTTGGACTACCTTTGTTTCTCCTGCCAACATTGTTGTCTTGGGTCTTTTGAGGCAGTGTAGCAATTGCCTCATATACACAGACAACCATCTACTAATAACACAGTGTACTACAGAGTGCAAGAGATGTATTTACACCAAGAACTTAAGAAACTATGCCCTCTCACTCAAAACAGTAACACTGGGAAGGTTGTCAACTCACCTACTACTACATATTCACATAGTACCACTACTCATACACATACCCCTATTCATACACATAGTATGCTTCAAACACATAAATCCACATATGCAGAGGTTCTCTCGAAAAACTTACTGAAGCAGCAGAGACCTCCAAAACACAAGTCTACTGCAGCTAACAGAATCTCTACAACACCCACGGCACATAGCAACACCAGTGTCTCACCCACCAAGCCCATAAGGTGTAACACTCAAAAAACAAGTTTTCTTGTCACTGGAGGCTCAATAGTGAGACACACAGATGTCCCACTTACCAGGTTGGACAAGGAGAAAGTTACAGTCAGCTGTCTGTCTGGTGCCAGGATTCACTAAATCGTGCATGCACTCAGGTCTCTCAGCAACAAGTACCATTATGACTCTGTCATAGTTCATGTTACTGTGAATGACCTGAGATGTACCTCACTGGACTATATGAAGAGAGACATGGTTGAGCTCTATGTGCCCCAAGCAGGTATGTCCCTAGCCTTGAGCAGCATATTACCCTCACCTAGAATGATGCCATAGTATAAACAAAAAAAATGATTGATTTCAATAATTGGCTTAGACTTTCTGGTATCATTCCAAAGGGATCCAGTTCCTGTCTGTCTGGAAAGTCATGGTCAACAAACCTCACTGTTTTGCCAGAGAAGGTTTGCACCTAGGCTTTTGGCTGCTGGCAAAGACTCTTGCCTCCCCCATAGTGCCTTTTTTAGGCATGGTCTTGAAAACATTACAGATGTGAAATTAACCAATCAGAACAGGATAAGGGTTATACTCCTAAATGCTAAGAGCTTAAACCAAAAACTGCACTCCCTGGATGCACTTCTATTACCAGAAGATGTAGATGTATATGCAGTCACAGAAACCTTGTTTAAGGCCTCAGAGAGTACCCTGGCTCTGCAAGGCTAAAATGCCTTCCACACCTTTGGACCACAAAAATGAATGTGTGAAACCACCAAGGTAGACTTCCAGCATAAACAAACTACAATGAATGCAAAAAGTTGCTGTCAAAGAAAACAAAGACAAGGACCCAACACTGGAAAATCACCCTCTTTAGCCTTAACAGGCAAATAAGACAACTTGTCAAATCCTCCAAGAGCTCCTTTGAGAGAAACCTAGCAAGTATTGCCAAGGATAACCATAAGGCTGTTTACAGCTATGTTCATAACCTAAAGGTTAGGACCCAAGTACATGTAGAACTGATGGCCAATGGTATCACACAGACTGACCCCACAGAGATAGCAAACCTGCTAGTGGATAGGTTTGGTAAATATTTTACACCTTTATCCCCTCCTAACTTACAACAAACCCTCCCCCAAACTTTCCCCCACCTTACATATCTGAAGGACATGTCCTCAAAGCCCTGTCCAAGGCAAATAACATGGCCTCTATGGGACCAGATAATATCCAAGGCTGTCTTCTAAACAGGCTAAAACATGAACTAGCACCACCACTAAGTACCCTTTTCAATCATAGCCTAACCACAAGCTTTGATCCTGCAGAATGGAGAATAGCTACAGTTATTCCCCTCCACAAAGATGGCCTAACAACAGTCCCAGGGAATTACAGACCCATAAGTCTGACCAGCATCATCTGCAAGGACATGGAATGTATCATTATTGACCTCGTAAATAAACCCTGGATCCTACCCAATTTGGCTTTGTGAAGGGCAGATCCTGCCTGTTAAATCTGGTGGATTTCTGTGAAAGTGTGACTAAGGCCATTGATGAGGGCAAATCTGTACACACAGCATACTTCGACTTGGCAAATGCTTTTGACACAATTCCACATTCAGGCATTACAAATAAACTTATAAAACTGAATGTAAACCCCTTCATCGTAAAATGGGGTGCCAACTGGCTCACAAACTGGACACACACTATCAAAGTGGGTGGCTCCGCATCAACCAGCGGACCTGTTACCACCAGGGTGCCACAGAGGTCAGTGCTGGGCCCCCTACTGTTTGCTGTATACTTCTCAGAAGTTCAGGTCAAAACTAACGGTGTGGCTAACCAAGTTTGCAGATGACTGCAAACTAGGTGCAATCATTGAATCCTCAAATGATATCAGTATACTCCAGGATGGTCTCACACAGACCAATGGCTGGTGTATTAGTCACTGTCTCAAATTGAAAGCAAAGAAAAGCATTATCATTTCCTTCAGCACAAACAATGTCCCTTCACACTATCAAATCAATAACAATGCCCTAAGTACCTATGAAGTGATATGGGACCTGGGATCACAGGTTGACCGGAACCTTAACTTCGACCACCACGTGTCTACCATTGTAAGGAAAAGTTTCCATGTAGCTCACTTAATTAGTAAAGGTATTGTCTTGAGAGCAAAAAAAGTTATAACTCCCCTATACTCTGTACTTATCTGGCCCATAATTGAATATAACACCCCATTCGGTATGTACAGTACTAAGCACCTGCAGCAATTAGAGAGACCTCAGAGGTTTCTAACATAGAAGATCAAGGGCCTACAGCATCTGTCTTACATGGACCGGCTAAAGTCCCTGTCACTATACTCCATATCATATAGACTTCTTAGGGGAGACTTACGCCTGGCCTACAGAGCAACCCGAGACCCATACCTAATGAACTTATTGCATATTTGTAAATCAAATGGGTCTAGGGCTAACCATTCCAGGGACTTAAATATGGCCTATGACTTAAATAGGACATGCTGGAAGGACAGATCTATTTCCCAGTGACTGCCATGTCTTTGGAACAGGCTACCAATTCATGTGAAACAGAGCATCTCTATGACACTGTTCAAGAAGAACCTGGATGAGTGGATGGGGCACCGTAAGTTCTTACCAGGGATAGTGCCCACAACTTTCATGGACATGGGCAGTCATCACTAAATGCAATCTTGGGTATTGACTAGTACCTCACTGGTATTACATTAGGTTGAAACAGCTAGGCTTAAAATGACCTCCAGGTCAATACCCTAGTAATCTCCTATGATCCTATGAAACTGGTATGTCACTAACAATATGTCAAGAGTCCAGACTTTATATCCAATTAATTACATCTATATAATAAAAGAAAAACATATCTTGCTTATGATTTGGTACACACAATGAAGTGGGAAAGCAGTGTAACAAATCAGTCACAAATTGCTTGAAAATAAAATCCATCATTTTGCTAACAAAAAGAATACATTAAATCAATTTGCCCAAACTGTCACTGCTTAAAGTTTATTCACATAATCTCTTCTGATCTAAAGAAATAAAAACAATAATATACATTTACAAACATCACATGATTGTTCAGCATTAGAATGCGATATATACACACATCACAGACCTTGGTTACATTGTACAATATGCAAAAAATTCCTCCTATTACAAAACTGTCCAACTTACGGCACCTTTTTCTCAGGTTGCATAATCCGTTACAGGTGTAGATGCTATCCTTACTATGACATATCTTCTGCTTGGTCCCACAACATGATAACTCAAAGCAATAAATAAAACAAATTAATATACATTTTCATAGTATTTTATTGGCATGTACATTTTATGCAAATTGAGATTTTATTAGATGTAATAAGATCTATTAATTGAATTATTTATTAATTGGTCAGTTAAGCACATAATATATAACTAATGTCAGTGTGTTTCACTTTGTCTGATGAAGGCTGAGTTTACACAGCCGAAAGCGCTTACCAACTGTATGTGTATCTTATTAAACTTGAAGAAGAATTTTACAACCTTGCGTTGCCGTTTTTTGCTATAGTGCTTCTGGACTTTTTATCAGTTTGTTTCTGCTTTTTGTGGATTATACATTTTCATAGTCACCAATCCACCCTTCAATTTATTCATATTCTAGAAAAAGAAAATTGTCCTTATTTTTGATAACTGATTTTTGCTGGCTGTATAAAATCTTTCCTTTTGTCTCTGCCATCTTCTGGGAACAAGTATCCCTGAAAGCTGCTGAGTTAAAGACCATGGCCATCTATAAAGGGCAGTTTGTGTTTGTATTTAGAAAATGCTCTGGAGGCATTCTGTTTTTTTTAGTTTGCTGCATGATATTGCTACACAGATACCTATTTCATAGTGGCCTCCCTCTCTGGTACTAGAGACTCCTATTGTAAATATAAATAACTGATAACCACATGGCAGTTAGAATTACCATATTGATCAGTTACTATTTTTTGTGTCACTAACAGAGCAGGAAAGGTATGTTACCAACTGAGATACATGGGTAGATTATGAAAGCCTATTGTAGTACATGGAATGTACCCATTGTACTGCGATTTTACATTTTAGATGTATTTTACTCATTTAATAATTAAATAAAGCCCACTTGCCACAAATGCCAGTTGTGAGATGTAACCATGGAGTGTCATTTAGTTTAACTAGTTTGGTCATAGTGTAAGAGTAAACAAGTAGAGATTGGTGAGTATCAAACCCAAAACTGCATTATGAAGATCATTAACAATGCATAGTCTTAACTCTGTGAGCTATAGTGCCGCTATCATTCATAACTCCCCTTAATTCAGAGACAAATGTTTAATATACAATCATTTTTCTTAAAATGAGGCCATGTCTGCTGAAGCAATGCCTCAGCAAACCCATTAGGCAATGACCTTAACACTGAAATAGCAGAAGAATCTAGCACCTTCTTTACAAACTGCATTCCTTCAATGAAAGCTATTAAAACCATATCCCACTCTACAATATTCTCTCTTTGGAGATATCAACCACCTTTCCTTTCCAACTGATCTCCTGCTTCTTGTATAAGATTCTTACCTGGATCAAGCTCACTTAAAGCATTGGTGCTCATCCTTTATCTGCAAGATATTTCCTTCTTTCTTGTGAAACTAACTACAGTCTCATTGTTTGGTTTATTAGCTGCAGTTTAAAAGAAAATCAAATACTGCCTGAGTAATACCTGTTCACAAAGAAATGCATTCTGATAGACTGGGTAATTACAAACCTTTTACCTCAATTAAACCCCTTGACAAAGACACTACATAGGCAATGTGTAACAAAATCAAACCTAGATATGTATTCTCCAGATTTCAGCATAGAAATCAGATGATATGATGGAGTGGAGACTCCCTTTATCTGTATAATGTACGATATAAAACAAAGTTTCAGCAAAGTCTTTCATACCTTGGCAATATATTTGGATCTGCCTAATGCTTTTGACATAGTAAGTCATTATTTAATAACTGACTCCCAATTCATTTAAACATATAAGACCTTCCATGGTTTTGCATGTATAATGCCAAGTGTACATGGGCTATAAAAAAATGCACACATTTCTGCCACAAAATAATAGTAAGCAGTGTGCCACAGAATGTGGTGCTAAGGCCTCTTTACTATTTTCACAAACATCATGTAGCAGAGCTTTGTAACAACTAGACTAGTTCATTGTTTGGATGATTTTATCCTAATGTGTAAGGGACCAAAAATAAAAATAAACAAGCATACCTCAGAAACCATTATAAAAATGATAAAAAATGTATAAAAAATAAAAAATATAAAAAATAGTCATCAGTCCTGGCTCACTAACTCTAGATTACTGCTACATGCATTTCAAAAGCAGTGTTACAGCCAATCACAAATGCTAACCTAGAATGCACCACTGGTCTACTGAAAACACACCTGTGATTGAACTCCTGCTGAAGTTGCTAACACTTTCAAAATTTTAACTTGTCTTCCAATTACAAAACTCCACACTTCCTAAATCACTATAATACACTAGCGTCTAGCGCTAACCACTTGGAAGATGATAAAGACTAAAAGAATATCAAGCAGGCAAATCCTGAGCAATAGCAAATTCATTGCTGTTTATTCTAAGAGCATTACACCATACTATTGTGCTAACAGGTTTCCACTGCTATGCAATGAGCAGAATAATTGCTTCCAATAAAAATGCTGCATAATTTCCAGTAACTAATACTACAGAGCATATTATTCTAACAAGCTCAGTTGCCAGGAAGTGAAAACCAAAATTAAAACCAGTCATCCTTGATGCATACATTACTATAGCTTCCCTCTTCAGATAATATTACTTAGGGATCCCAAGAATACTAGACTAATTAAGTTGCCATATTGTGACAGTTGTTTGAGCAAATGACTGAGGCTATGATTAGCGCTACTAACAAGAGTTTTTCAAGGGTTCAGACTGCAGCTTGGTTCATTATGTGGTCACCCTACTTTGAGTGAAATCCCCTAATAATGGGCTGAATCAACAGACTAATTTTTGCTTCACTACCCAAAATTACAGCTTTCAGCTTGTATGTGCAGTTCCAAGACAACAGTACATTTGGTCCCGATAAACTTGTTGAGGCCTGTAATACAGCCTTGACATTCTCTCTATATCTGTCTTTTACCTCATGCATTGTATACCTGGTCCACTTTGTGGCATGGAATGGGTAAAGCCAATCAATAACCAAATAGGATAGGTTTTTTCAACGACAAAAAGGGAAACTGTCTAGGCTTAAAATGGCCCACAGTGGCAGCTAGCCTAACCTATGTGTGCTATGGTACAAATCTAAGATCTGTCCACTATGGAGAACTGTTTGAAGGCTTTAGCAAAGAGAAATCATACTTGCTTGCTTTGTACAAGCAGTAGTCCTTTAAAGCTTTTTGTTCATGACTACTGGGATTTTATTTCTTTTGGTTTCAACCATATGTCAGAGTATATGGGAATCTGACCCTTTCCCCACCATTCTGGGAATTTACTGCCAGGAGATGCTGGGTTCAGTTTTAAGAAGCTGAATCAGTTAAGTCTGGTCTAGTTATATGACATGCTTATAAGAGCACTTGATGGGATTCTACTACTAGACATGTTATACTTGACTTCAACAAGACTTTGACTTGGTCCCACGCAGGCAGCTGCAAGGAAGACTAGGGGTTGGGAAAGGATTTAGGCTGAGTACTTGCTACAGTAAATATGTATAGAAAAAGATGATCTATAAAGAACAGCAAAAATAAATAAATAAGGCAGAAATAAAGAATGTTTGCATGAGACCTTTTTTTAAGAATTAGATGCTGCAACCCCAATACCTGTATTGCCCTTCAGTGTGAAATGGACATGACAGGCAGGCAGTGCTTGTAGTCAGCTAAACAGAATTCAATGTTCAGTGCCTGTCTTAGCCTTTGGGAATTTCAAAATGTGTTCAATTGCATATACTGGTGCATTAGAGATATGTCTATGGGCACTGTTATTTCAGAACTTTGATGAGGAAAAACATCACATATATTTCTGAGTCAAAAATGGAGAAGAGCAGAAACCGGGTACTCCACCAATGAAAGGGAATGCTTGTTAATTAAGTGGACACTATCTTCATTAATGTACCACCTTTTCAGATGAGAAATTTACACTGGTTTTACACCATACCTAACAAAATAGACAGACGGATGGGAACACAAAACAAATTAAATGAGGACTTTCCTTTTAACCTTTTAAATTTACAATAAAACAAACACAATCTAGTCTCAGACCACCATAACACAGAAGCTATATCTGTCTAGGGTTCACATCTATTCATCCTGAAATTGAGGGTTTCAAGCTAGGAGGAGGGATCATTGTAACATAGTGTAGTGGTTCTTACCAGAATGCTGTTTCACAATGATTTAAAATGATATAAATATAGTGTATTGTGTTGTAAAAAGAACAGTTGACTTAAAAACAGGTAACACTGTATATTAGCATAAAAGATTTCAACAATCCCTACTTCAGCTTCATGCCTTCTACTCACAACATATCCTGTCCTACTCTTCTCCATTACTCCTATTCTGTCCCATTTCCCCAATGTGTGTCACTACCTACACACTCTGTACAACTGGAGCATGCCCTGCACAAGTATTTCCACCTCTCGTCTTTGTATAGCTGCTCACCTCACAAACTGTCATACAAAACTAACATCTCTCATACCCTTCCCTACAGTTGTTCTTTCCTCTAACCTCATGCTAGTTTCACACTTGTTTCGAAAATGCATGTTGATATAAACCTGTTGTTTTATTAATTTCTTAAGTGAATTGGAGTATATTAAAAAATTCTCCTGATTTTGGGCATTTGCCTCCCTTTATTTTTAGTTTTATCCAGAATTCTTGAGCAAAAAAGTTGAGTGGTATGTATGTCATGTTTGCCTGTATGCCGATACTGCTGTGATGAATGTTAGACTGAAGCATCAGCTGTATGCAGGCATCACATTGTGATGAATTCTGCTAGTAAGACAAGAGAACTACGCTGTTTAAGACATATTTATTAATATAGTCCTAATGAATATGTATGCAACTGAGTAAATGGGGGAAATGGTGTGCTGTAGATTAAAAATGGCTTCTTGCATTTTTTAGTAAGATGCATCCATTTGTACATTTGTAGGGAAAATAAATGACATGCGCCATAATCTACAAATGTAGATCTGAGCTTCTTAAACCTCTGTTATATTTATAAAGAAGGACCCTCTACTATGGAGATGCTATGCAAGATATACTACTTTAACAACACTGTAATAAGAAGGCTATGCTGTCAAGACAAATGTTTCTGTTTAGTGTAACAATGCCCGGTTTCATTTATTTATTTAAGAATAGCCACTGCACTTTTTTCTTAGGATTAAAAGTGAATGTTTAGTGTAAGGACTGAATTTGTTTCTCACATCTAGGAGAGGCATAGAAATAAGAAAACAATTGATCAAGTGGGTACACATGCTGTAACAGATGCTTTAGCATAGTTAACCTTTAATTTTATACTTAGTAATGCCTCTCGGTGCAGCCATCAATTTCTGTCAAATGCTCCTCTCTGGAGGGGTCATTTTTTTATTTTTTAATAACTGTGCTAAAGGGGTTTAGGGGGTCCTGAAAATCTATTTAGTTTTTGAGTGTTTTCACTGAAACAAAAATTCTCGAATAATGTGATATAAGTTTAATTGAAGAAGAGAAGAAGCAACTACATAAAGAGATTAGCCTGCCAGACATTAATTTGTGCATATAAGCTAACATTGGAAGTATAGTTTTAAAAGCACTGTCATGTATAATGGGTGGGAGTAATGGCTTTCTATCTTAATGGCTACTTTGTCATGTTTTTATAATTATAGAAAAAAAAACAAAGAATATTAACTTATATTGAGAGGTGTATAACCCACAGACGTGCTGTAGGTGAATTGGACACAGTAAATTGGCCCTAGGTGTGAGTGTGTGCATGTGTGTACCATCTGTGGAAGGTTGGGCGCCGGGCTGGCAACTCGACACTGTAAAACTCTACTGCCAGCTATGAGCAGACAGTGATCCACTGTGGCGACTCCTAACCAGGAAAAGCCGAAAGAAGAAGAAGAAGATTGAGAGGTGTATAATACAAATAATGTTGCAGGAGAAGAAATTTGGCTAGAAATGAGCCTGTGAATTTGACAAAGAGGATTTCAGGATGGACATTCAGCAGAATATCAGGGACAAAGGAAAACATGTAATAGTACTGATTACTAGTAGGGCTTAAGAAGTGATAGAAAAAACATAATTCTAGATTTGTGTTTACTAAGGGTTGTTGGCAACGGGTGAGGATTATGCTGGCATATATTTATATTCTACCTAAAATTGCTATTGTGGAGCTTAGGAAAATTTTGGGAAAATTCAGCTTTCATCAGGAGCCATTATTTATGTGTGGGGACTGGAACCTAATTTGCAACAGTAAGGTTGTATCAGGAGGGAAAGAAGGGAAAATGTAACAATGGTAGAGTTCTGAAAAAATATAAGAGTGTTTGGTTTGGAAGATATAAATTCAGTAGTAGGAACTCAAAATATCCATATTATTCCCCAAGGTACACGAACTGAGTTAGACTAGATAGACATTGAACATCACAGGAGAGTGTTTATTTAATCAAAAGCTATAGACGTACATCCAATAATTGTATCAGCTCATACACAAATATAATTAAGATAAAGATAAGGGATAATTAAGTAAAGATGAGACATTGGCACTTCTTTATCTTTTAAAGAGAGTGAGAGTGGGGAATTTAAGGAATGAGTATTGGAAATGATTTGAGAGTTATTAAGGAAGACAGAAATTCCTTCAGAAAGGATACTTAATGAGTGGGATAAAATGAAAATGGAGTTTAAAAAATGGTAAAAATAAAACAGAGATATGGGGAAAAGTAATGGGAACTATTTAGAGGGGTTGATAAAGGTTAAGGTATTACAGATAAGGGGAATCTTGCAGGACAGGAAAAGAGCAGTTGCAAAGTGCTAAAGGACAATAAGGGAGTGCTTGGATAATGTGCATGAGTTTTAGAATAGTTCCTATTAAGGAGCTATGTTTTAATGGTCATTCCAGAGCACATAAAAATTTAGCACAACAGCTTAGGCAACAGAAAGTAGAATTGGTTGTTGCCAAACTTAGGACACATGCTACGTGAATGACCAGAGAGCAGAGAGGTATTAGAGATAATCTGTATAGGTTTATTATAAAAATGTAGAAGTGCAATTAGGCAAACACAGGAATTCTGAATGTGTGTTGGCTGATTCCCGTATTGCCAAACTGCAATTCTACAAACGTTCTTTAGCAAATGCCACTGTGCATTCTCTCTTATGAGATCAACGTTCTGAATAGAGATCACTGTACAATGTGGATTAGGAAATTTATCCTTTTCCTCACTGTAGTGTGATCTTGGAAGGCTGCAAGGGGGCATGCCCCTCTGCAAAAATGTGAATTAAAGTGATGTACAATACTGAATTGCATGCGTTCATATTGCTGGGAAGCAGGCAGGTAAGTGTCAGCAGATAAACTTTCAGAACTGTTAAAGCCATCATGTTTTTGACATGCGTACAGAATTAGTATTCAGGAATTCAGATTTTCTTTTGGTATTTGGGTACAAAATGTGTCTTGACATTCAAGATTTTGATCGTAAACCATCTGTATAATATTGGGGAATGTGGAAACCAAGAAAAGGCACAGATGGAAATTATTTATGGAAGACACAATTTGCCAAGGTTAGACAAAGGTAAGGCATAATAATTATTAGCTAAGATAGGAAGAGATAAGATAACAAATTGTGATGTATAACCAACCAGTAGGGAACTCTGCAGAAACACATTATATTCCTATGGAAATTGAGATGGAGGAAGGTGATAATCTCAAAGATTTTTTAACAATATTTTAAAATGAGGGGAGTACCACCGTCTTGGGGGAAAACATTGTTGTAGAGGGGAAAGACCCTTCAGACCCAGACTTATATAGAACCATTACAATTTTATACAATGATCATTAACTATTTATGTCTATACTAGCTAAGAGAATGTCAAAAGTGTTCCCAAATTTGACAGATATAGATCATTGTGAATTTGTAGAGAAGTGGCAAACATTTGACTTCATTAATAGAACATAGATGGCCCATAGCAAGAGGAGTTTAAGAAAATGCTGCTGCTGTTGGTGGATCTTGCCACTGAGAAAGCATTTGATAGTCAACTGGGATGTTATGAGTAAGACAATGGTAGCATTCAGTGTTCTAATAGAATAATAGGGTTATTTAGAAGAATTTATGAAGCTTTGGAGGCAAGAATTAAGGTGGGAGAGTTTGTCTCTTACACACTGTGTTTGAACAGAAAAACAGTGCAGGATTGCATCTCCCCCTTTGTTAAAGAAAATAAACTCACAAATTCAAGGATATATCTGCCATGGTAATCAAGAAAAGGTGGCATTATTCACAAATTACATTATTTTGTACTTGATTGATCCAGAGAAGGATATTTCAATGTTGTGGAATATTTTGATGCAGTTTCAAGGTTTTTAATATATGAAATAAATAAATGAAATGTTATACGCACACACACACACACACACACACACACACACACACACACACACACACACACACACACACACACACACACACCCATAAATTGGTTCAGCAATACATATATTTATGGGGACATGACAAGATGAAGTATTTAGATGTATAGATTAAAAAGCTTTCTATTACAGCATGCAGCAATGGATATGTGGAAAGAGATTATACAAAATGTAACAGAAAATTGCGAAAGTGGGGGACTCTTGAAAATTGATAGCAAAATATAAGCAATGAAAATCTTTATAATACCTTTTTATTTTTTATATAGGTCAGGGTTAGTATTCTAAGAATTAAACCAACACGTGAAGGGAGATTTTTACCAATAGGGTTACTTCAAGTAGTTATATACAAAGTTGACAAGAGGGGACTGGAATTTACTGGAAAAAATATCAAAGGAACCTAGGTACTGGGAGATAATAACTTGAAAGGGAAAGATAATAGACTGGAATTAGGTCAAGCAGAAGTTTTCACTGCAGGTTAGAGACTGCTTTCCCTTCTTGAGATTGATAACAGATATTTTTTTAGCTGGGGTGCTTGTTTGGCTTGCTTGCTGTACTCTGCCTGAATGTTGCTGATCTCCATCTGCATTTTATTTTGAATTGAAGTCTTTCATTTAAGGTTTAGTTATTTCTATTTTTTTCTTCTTCTTCTTGTATTACATTTGTTTTGTTTTAAGTTTTCTGTTCTTAGAGTTTTAAGAGGTCTTGGTTAGGGTCAGTTAGAAAAGTTAGCAAAAAATTCCTTTGCAAACAGTGAATGACATCAACTAACTAGTGGAAAGAGCTGAGAAATAGCATGCCTCATTTAGCTAGACATATTTGGGGCATCTCCATTTAGCTAGAGTGTTTGTTTGGCTTGCTTGCTGTACTCTGCCTGAATATTGCTGATCTCTGTCTGCATTTTTCCCACTCACCTGCCCAACTATTGTTGTATTCTTAAACTTGGTGGCTTTTTTGCCCACCACTACAGTAAATCTGATTTTGGACACTCCTCTAAGTCCCATCAGTTCATCTTCTGAGTATAGGGTGATCAGTTGGGAAGGCCCACCCCCTTAGTTTCTTAACCTTGAATTATCTTCTCTTTCCTCCCTTCCCACTTAACTCAAAAAAACATACTTTATTCAGCTTCTTTTACTGTATTTGTGTTTCTTCCTACTTTACTACTTTATTTTGTTTTGATGCTTATTCTTACAAGTGTTCAATTGCATTTATTCTGCTGCATTTATGACTGCTTGTTAGTAGCCCAATTAAACTATAATTGTTATTCTATGCATCTTAATTTTGGTTTAAGCACATGGGCTTCAGGTCAGTTGTTTTACATTAAGAAGGTTTGTAGTCTGCACTCTTGTGGCAGTAGAAGTACCTTACATCCTTGTAAGTTGAGAATGCTGGCTAAAGGCTTATAGTAGAACAAATCCAAACACACAACAACACAAAATATCCAAAACTACACTCAAGAGGCAGTCACTGGAAACAAACCCCAACTTTTAATGGTGCTTCTGGCACCTCGGCAAACAGCCCTCAAGGATTCCTTGAAGGCTGTTTGCCGAGGTACCAGAAGCACCATTAAAAGTTGGAGTTTGTTTCCAGTGACTACCTCTTGAGTGTATTTTCTGAAGGCTTATTGTGTCTGTTATTCTAAAAGTGTCTTAGCTCTGGTTTAAGGGCTTGGGCTTCAGGCCAGTTATTTTGCATTAAGAAGGTTTGTGGTCTATACTCTTGTGGGAGGAGAGGGTAGCCTCTGCCCTTCTGAGCTGGGAATTGCTGGTTGGAGGATTATTGTGCCTGTTGTTCTGAGTATCTTTGCTCTGGTTTAAGTACTTGGATTCCAAACCAGTTATTTTACATTAGGGAGATTTGGGGTCTAAACTCTTGTGGCAGAAGAGGATAGCCTACACCATTCTAACATGGGAATTGCAGGTTGAAGGCTTATTGTGTCTGTTATTCTGAAAGTGTTTTAGTTTGGCTTAAGGACTTGGGCTCCAAACCAGTTATTTTACATTAAGAAGTTTTGTGGTCTAGACTCTTGTGGCAGGAGAGTGTAGTGTGCACCCTTCCAACCTGGAAATTGCTGCTGAAGGCTTATTGTGCCTGTTATTTTAAGTGTCTTTGTTCTGGTTTAAGCATTTGGGTTCCAGACCAATTATTTCACACTAGGAAAGGGTGTGGTCTACACTCTTGTGGGAGTATTCTATTGAACTGGTGCTTTGTTTAAACTGTTTTTTTTTTATTTTGCTATTGTGACTGCAATTTTCTGCACTTTGAATTTTTAGTACTTCTGCATTTTATAGCATAGACTAGATTCAGGCTTGCTGAATCTAGACTGTTTTGGTATCATTTGAGCACTAAAACTAGCCAGCTTACATTAAGAAGGCCCTCCTGCACCCTTGTGGCAGAATTGTGCAGCCAAGGACCCATATGATTTGGGGTTTGCTGGAATAAGTCTCAGTCTTGGGCTTTCCCTTTGGTTACTTTGTTTAAAATTGTTTAACTTCACTTGTGTTTAAGCACCGTGTTTGCGTGGGTTTGAGCTCCATTTACTGGAGCTGCTCAGAGATTGCACTGTTGCTCTGTGAGCAAATCAGATGTGCATTGTGAGCACTGAGGCAGTTTTCTATCCCTAGCCCTTCATAAAATAGCTTCTTTTTGTTAGTCTTACAGCAAAACCTGGTCCATCTAGCTGACTCCCCACTAGTTATTATAGTATATACCTGCCATAACTGATGGATAGTTTCCCACCATTTCTCCAGCCAGCCTGAATGATGATCAATTACCTCATATATACTGACAACCAGTTACTCCTAAAACAAACAAATACAACATGTGAGAGATGTATCTATGCTATGAAATTGGAATCAATTCTCTCACATAAACCAGATACCAAATGGGTTGCCCAGACACACACACACTTCACCTCTTGCACATAACAAGCTCACTACACATAAACCCACATACACGGAGGTACTCACTTGAAGCCTACCTAAAGATCAGAGAACTCCCAAGTGCAAATCTACTGCAGACATTGCAGACCCAATAAAATCCATTACACATAATAATACACACAACAGTGTCTCACCCAATAATTCCCTAAGGAAAAAGAAAGACACCTCAAACCAAATGACTTGGTCATAGATGACTCCATAGTGAGACACACAGATGTCCCCTTCATCAGGCTGGACAAGGAGAAGGTCATAGTCAGCTGCCTGCCAGGTGCCAAGATCCATCAGATCATGCACATGCTCAAGTCTCTCAATAACAAGTACCATTATAACTTTAAAAATTAAAAACAGTTCACAGTGTTTGAGCAGCAAATTGCTTGCAAACAAATTACTTCAACAGTACATATGAAACACAACTTGACTTCTGAATAGACTCACTATAACCCAAGACTGAATCTCAAATCAATTCAATGTAGTAGCCACAAAATACAACAGCTGTTGTTACATTCCCATGCAAATGGAATATATTATAAGTCCAACAACAATGAAAAGAAATCCACCAATTGATCCAAAATCCATTAAAATAGAACTTTACTATAAGCACCAGCAAAATATAAAACAACAAAGTAAAACATGAGAGCAGGTTTAGCACTTTCATCCTAACAAAACATTTGGACTTTTTCAGAACCTGCCATCTTTTAGCACTCATCCCTCTTTATACCCTATGGTTAATAAGACTTAATTAAATAAGCACTTCATAGTCTGTTATTTCTTAAAGGTACATTAAACAATGTGCATAAACTACATAAATTAATGAATATAAAAATAAAAATACAATATATGTGAATATATATATATATATATATATATATATATATATATATATATATAATATGTGTGTGTGTGCGTGTGTGTGTGTGTGTGTGTGTGTGTGTGTGTGTGTGTGTGTGTGTGTGTGTGTGTGTGTGTGACCAATATAAAAATTATTTTGTAAAGCAGTTCTTTGTCACAGTGTAATAAAAACTCTTAAAAGCACTTTAAAACAATATACTACAACAACACAAATAATGGCTTGTCTCCTACTATACTATATATTACATCATAAATTCTGAACATAGCCCAATTTCTAGTAAAAATGTTTCTTATATATTTTGAATAAGGCCCATAAGGGATGATCATAGCATTTAAATATGCATTGTTTTTCAACTGAAATTTCCTTACAAAGTTTTTGAATGGTTCTTGCGTTCCTAGTAGGGGTTTGCATCTAGTACCCCATCCCTCCTTAACTTCCATGATCACTTTTTTTAAAATAAATCTGTAGGATATCTCCTTTCTGTGAATATTTCCAACAATTTAACAGCCTCTGCCTCAAAAAAGTCAATATCTGAGCACATTCTCATGGCTATCACTGTCCTTTAAAAACATTCTTCTTAGTTTGTTTTGGGTGGCAGCTGTAAAAATCTAAATAACTATTTGAAAATGTCTCCTTCCTGTGAATTTTAGATTCAGATTTTTGTGTCACAAGGTTCTTAGACAATTCCACATCCAAATAGCTTATATTTAAGTCAGAATGTTTGCAGGGGAGACTAAGAAAGGAGGGTAATTTATTAATATACTTTACAAATTCATCCTTGACTTCATTTGTTTCTTTCCATAAAATAAATATATCATCCAAAAACCATAGGTACAAGTTCCAATGATTCCTGTAATTACTTGTCATAATGGATTTCTTTTCTCATGCATATATAATAATATTTGCATATGTTGGGGCACAACTAGCTCCCATTGCTACTCTAGATATCTGTCTGAAATATTCACCCTCAAAACAGAAATAATTACTCTTTAAAATCATTTCTATGAAGTCACAAATAAAATCTGTCATAACAGAATCTAATGTACTTAGTTCATAAACTGTCTCCTAAAACATTTCAATTCCTTCTTCACGGGGATAGAGGAAAAAAAACACATCAACAGTAGTGAAACTACTAAAATCACTATAAAATTCTTGTATCAATTTGCTTAAAAATTTCATGAATCCTTCAGTATATACTGTTTTCCATGTTGCTTATGCATTCCTTAAGCATCCTATCAACAAAAACTCCAGTAGTTTTCTGTTATCAGGGCAGCACCGACATATGAAAGCTAACAAGGTTGACAACAAACATACATAAGGTAACAGAGAGGATTCCAAGTAGACGCTACTGCATTTATAGTGTTGCCCTTGGACACAACGTTAAATGTGAAATTTATGCCCTCATATCACTCTGCTTATCTGGTTTACCTTAGTTTGGTGTGTGTAAATGATACACTGTTTAATTTTCCTCAGTCCATTCAGGGATTGCTGCAGCAGTTTTATATGTGGATATGTCTAGCCTTCAGAATGATAAATCATTCATCTGGAATACATTACTTACCCATTACCTAATAATTTCCCTACCTTTGAATGGTTTATGGTGGTGATGAATGCTTCAAGGATAATGTTGTAATGTTTGCTTGTGCTAAATCTATTAGAAATCTGAATGTTACTCTACTTTTTAGGAGGTAGAAGCACGATGGTAAATGATGTGTAAACATCATTAGTATGTTGCGCTTTTTTTCATAACTATAAAAAAAATAACTGTTTTGAAATATAGTATGTTGCGTTTTTTTTTTAATAATGCTTCCTCATGTTCTGGTTACTTTAACAATAGTGAACTAAGCTGCAGTGTCAATCCCAGCTGATAGTGGGAGCTTCAAATATCACAGATTGTCCAAAAAGGAGGACTCTGTACAAAACTAACATTCATCTCCTGAAGGAATCTGAGCCGTGTTGGTGCTGGTAATGAGCTGAATTACTTTTCTGTGTTTTTCAGACCAAAAAAAAAAATTTATGAAACTATTACAATTATGAAGTGGTTGGCTAATAGACATATGGGTACTTTTTCCCACATTTATACAGTTACCCCAATAACGGAAAAGTACCAAAACTCCTAATGAATATGTCATTGACTTATGTGCTGAGACTATTGACCTGTATGGCGATTTCTCTATACTTTTATGTACTTTGGGGATTTCAAAAACCATGGGTATTACTTTCTTCCAGTATGCAAAAATTATATGTGTTACTCAAAATTGCATTCATACTGCTTATATAATCCATTTTGTCCACTAAAACAGTACCACCACCTTTATCAGGTTTCATGATTCTTAGGTTTCTATTACTTCTAAGTAGCTTCATTAAATTGTTTTCCTCTCTAGTTAAATTCTGGTTATTCTTTTCTTGATTTTTCAACACCTGATGTATGTCATTATTACATACCTTTTCAAAAGTCATCACCATAGGGAGGAGAGGGGGGTTAAATGCACTTTTTCTTTTCAATATATCTCCATTATTCTCAGTTTGAATTTCATTTCCATTACCTTTTTTGCTACTTTTCCATTAATGGGGCAGCAGGCAAAATGTCCAGTTGATGTCAAGTCTCTGCTGCTTATTTTTTTCTGGTTTTCACTTTGTCTTCATCCTGACAGTATTTTTGATTTTCTTACATCTCACTATTGCTTATTAAATTGTGTCCTGCTTTGAATTTTGCCTTTGTCCTCAGAGTACTACTATTTTTTTCCTAGCAATTCAATCTGTTAAGGGGGCAGCAGACAAAATGGCCACTTGGTCTGAAGTCAGTGCTGCTGCTTTTTTCTGGTTTTGCTTTTATCTTTATTCTCTGAGTGTTACTGATTTTGTCACATGTCATTACTTCTTACTGAATTGTTGTATCATGGTTTTAATTTTAGCTTTCTTCCCAAAGTAGTAATGATTTTTCATCAAAAGTCACTGCTGCTTATTCTGTCTTTCTAGTGCGCTTTTAATTTTGACTTTGTTGTCAGAGTGTTAGTCATTTTGTCCCAAGTCAATGCCGCTTACACACAGTTTTTACAAAGATTCTGTGTTATTTCCTAAATACGGTGTAAATGACAGACATTATATTGTGAAAAAATAAGGAAGTGCTCCACTTTCCCACCATCTGCTGATTTGTAAGGGTGAGTGTGTTAAGATTTGTAATGAGGCATATCTGTCTACCTAAACACACAGACAATGGGGACAAACCCCTTTGAAAAATAGGTGCATCTGTTGAAAATGTGAACTGAAAATGGGGACAAAGCCTTGGAAAAATATGAGCATCTGTTCATGTAATTAGGATAACATTTGCGGTACTTCTCCATCTGTATTTCATGTCAACATTTCTGTTTGGCAATGACTGCAACCCCATTAATGGAAAAGTACCCCTTTTTCTTTAAACAGAAGGTTTAGATTTAATTTTCTTGTAAAAACTTTTAATTCTATTAAAGCATCATCTGGGTTAGTTCTCTTCCTGGCGACAAATTTCAAGCCTTTTTTAAAGAAGTTAAAATAAATCTCTGTTATGTTTAGGCTGATGTAATTAAATATTTTGTATCCCTCATATGTATACACTACCCTACTCTCTGATATCTTAATTTTATGTCTCCCACTCTTCATATTTTTTATTGTTGCACATTGTTTCATCCCCCCCCCCCCCTCTGCCTTTCCCATGAAACCATTGTTGATTCAGGGGTGTTTTATTTTTTAAAAAACAGTTTGTCTTTTTTTGTTTTCTAGTCTTTAGACCTTCTAAGGGGAAGATATGCTTGTTCATATGCACCTGACCCCTGGTTATTAATTTCCTCAGATTCATTAAATTCCACAATTTCATCAGTATCATATCTAACTACACTACTTCTGGTATTCCCCTTGTTAAAACATGTACTTTCCCATCTATTCCCCTTGTCTTACTTCATTAGAGTTGTTAAAACTACCATTCTGTTCATGTGTTTCTTTACTTCCCTGATCTCTCTTTTGTGAAGGTAGTGGTGTCAAAGAAAAATACTTCAAAAGACCAAAAGCATAAGGTTCAGTTCAGGCATCTTTATTCTTGCGCAAGGAGACAAAAAATGCAGTTACAGAGTTTGTCTGATTAAATTAGGAAGTGTCACAATTATTATACCTTTCTTTCAAGACATTGCCCACTACGGCTGACATAGCAGACCACCAGTTCACAATTCTGTTACTTTACAGATGTTTCTCACATTTCTAGCTGACTCTTCAAAGTTTAAAAAAGATTTTTTCAGTAAACAGGATGGCCTTGACGACCACCGGTCAATTATAACTTTTTTGCTATGTGATGTTACAAGTCTAGGTACTATGGCTAATTTAAGCACAATGCAAGTACAGATTTCTGAAGCAGTTCATTGTTTATAGTATCTAACTTTCTTTCAGTTTGTGCACTTTTTCATTAGCAGGAACAGAGCTTATTGTCCATAATGAATGGATCTACAGAAATTATTATTATTCTCCATTAATTTCCTGACCTAGCAGAAAATCACCTGCTTTCCAGTACATTTCCAAAGCATAAACATGTATTTTGCTGTGCTAGCAAACTAGGTCAGAGTGCATCTTGTAGTGTCAGAAAGCACAATTTTAGAAAAGGATGTCTTCAGTTTCAAATAGAACTAATGCTGCATATAGAATAAAAACGTGTTAATCTTCCCTTATTTAAAATAAGCATTGCACACATATGTTAATACCTATTTTTCTATCATTTCCCCCCTGTTAATACTTTTTATTCTATTTCAAAAGCATAAACAGTTTGTTTCTTCTCCTAACCTCTTCCTTTGTGGATTTGCAGCTAAGAGAATCATTCAGTTTAAACTTATGAAAGTGTTTCCTTTTTCAACAGTTCTTCAATTTCAGTACTTTGATACAAAGTCTTAGAAACTGACATGTCTATAAAATCTTTGATTAATTTTTTCATGCAGGGAATACCACAGCAAATACATGCTCCTAACAGAAGTAATCCCACACAAATGGCAATCGGGATGTTCATTAGGATGGAAACCCACCCCCAAACAAATTCTGGAAAAAGTCCATCAGTGGGTTCGGGCCTGGCCTGGTCATGTCTGACACTTGCTGAATCACTTCCAAATGATCATTGATCTCGTGTTTATTGTCGGGAATGAACGAACAACACTCGTCTTTGATTAAAGCGCACATACCACCTCTCGCCGCTAGGGTAAAGACAAGAGCCATGCGGTTTTGAAGCACCACAGTTCTCATTGCATTCAGTTCATCAGTCATTAATTCAAGAGCAGAAAAAGTTGCATTGCTCATGACCTCAAGAAGTTTGGATAGCTTTCTCAGTTCCCAAACTGATTTAACTGCACCATATACAGGGGCTATGCCAGCCCAGGATATGATAGTGTCACTCAAGTCCATGTGTGCTAGTTTACTTTTGTCTTTCATGGAGTTATGGTTTCTCCAGCCTGCTACGATCTGTCCCACAGGATTCTCAGGTTTCTTGATTGGATTTTCAGGTTTCTTTGTGACGTCTCTGACGTTTCGAATTCTCCCATGAGGCAAAGCTCTAGTGTGTCGTATGGCCCGGACCAGGTAACCCAAAAAACAACTGCCGGACCAATTCTCAGGCAACCATTTGTATGCCTTTTTCCCACATATGAAATAACAGTTTTCTACCTTAGTATTGATATACACCTTCCCTGCATGAAACATTTTCTTATCTATAATAGACAGTTGCTTTAAAAAAACAGGATTATGAGGTATATCACTGACAGTTTTATGCAAGGACTCAAAGTATGAGTCATAATCTGCATCACAAATTATTTCTGTATTTTTAGCATTTTTAGGTTTAATATAACATTTATAAGAAACAGTTACATTACATTTGCTCTAACCTACTTGAATCGTGTCATTCTTAAAAAAGCATACAATTCCTATTTGTGTAACAGGTAGAAATAATGCAATTTTGTCTCTAGATTTTGCAGGTGTAGTCTCAAAAATCAAGTTTTCCCAGGTCTCATTGACACCTAGGGGACAGCAGCCATCAATAATCCCCCGTATGGTGTTGGTATAGCTGTGCAAATCCAACAATTTGAAATATTAAAAGTCTCAGCATACACATATTTGATTGCTTGGTAAGTGTTAAAGTTCGGATGCCAGTCTATGAGTGTTGAATTACGTTTGTTCAGTCTAGCTGGTGTGGCTGAAGAAAAGAAAGGCCACAGCAAAAGCCACAGCAAAAAGAACATTGTCACTAATGCAGTTATTAAGATGATTATGCAACACTGCTGAAGTCGTTCAGTATTTCTATTATCTCTGGGTCTTGTCATTCTACTGCTGCTGTGTGTTAGCAAGAGTTTTATCAAGTTCAAAGTTTTGGACTAGCTTACAGTGTGTCAAATGAATCCAAGATGAACGTTCCGCAATCTTGACTGCTGTGGGCATGCTCAGCAGTACTTGATACGGACCTTCCCACTTTGGTGTCGTCCAATTCTTCTTTTTGATTGTCTTCACCCAGACTCAAGTGCCTGGGGCTACTGCTACTTCGGATGGTTTGGTTTGGTCTTTATCTGAAACAGAATTAAACTGTAAAAGATGTTTGTTATTCAGCATACTCCTCATATACTCTGCAAGTGTCCAATCTGCTTCCTGGTCTGCAGGCATGAGAGGTTTCCACTGAGGTATATAATAAGCTCTTCCAAAAATCTTTTCGAAGGAGTCAATCCTTTTGCATTCGGAACAGTTCTCATGCTCAACAGTGCCAGGGGCAAACAGTACACCCAGTTCTTCTGTGTGTCTACCATAAGTTTTTTAAGCTTATTCTTTAAAACTCCATTGTGCCTCTCTACTAACCCTGCAGATTGAGGGTGATATGCACAGTGATGTTTTAAAGAAATCCCAAAATACTGGCTCAACTGTTGTATAGTTTGGTTAACGAAATGTGTACCATTGTCACTGTAGATCCTTTCCGGTATGCCAAATCTAGGAATAATTTCTTTAACTAGGGTCTTTGCAACAGTGGCTGCATCTGGTTTACTAGTCGGAAAGGCCTCCACCCATTTGGAGAACATATCCACAATGACAAGGCAGTACTTTTTATTTTTACATTTGCTCAATTCTATGAAATCCATACAGATAGTATGAAATGGATACGGTGGTGTAGGGAAACTCCCCTGCTTGGGCTTTAATGCTCCTTGCGCATGATATTTATTACAAGTGTGACATGACAGGCAAAATTTTTTAGTGTAGTTTGTAAACCCGTATGTAGCGAATACCTGATTCACTAACTGTGCCATCCCCCCTGTTGAGACATGGCTCTGCCCATGGCTCAACAAAGCTGCATATTTAAATAAATTAGACGGTAATATTGTTTTTCTCTTTGGAGATGTACAGCCCTTCCTTGAGAATTGCTCCTCGTTTCTTCCATTTTTGTTTTTCAGCTTGTGTAGTAAGTGTCTGCATTGTTTTCAACATTTCTAAGTCTAAAATCTCAGAAGGTTGTAATTCCTCATTCAAAAGAAATGCTTCTGATGCTGCTTGCTTTGCAGCTGTGTCAGCTTTCGCATTGCCTTTTGAAATCCTATCTTGGTGTTTTGTATGAGCTATGCATTTACAAATAGCTACTTTCTGAGGCAACTGAATAGAATCTAATAAATCTAAAATAAACTGTGCATGGTTAATCAGTTTGCCAGTAGATGTCACCATTCCTCGATTCTTTCACTGTTGTGCAAAAACATGTACAGTAGAAAAAGCATACTGGCTGTCTGTAAAAATGTTTACGCTTTTACCCTTTGCTAAGGTACATGCCCGTGTCAAGGCAATCAACACTGCTGCTTGTGCAGATAAGTTATGTGGTAGAGGTTTCACTTCTACAATCTCTGTATCAGAAACTACTGCATAACCTGTTAGGTTCTGTCCTCCTTTTGCATGAGCCATCCACGTAATATGTCACCTCGGCATCATCCAAGGGAACATCCGTGAGGTCTTTTCTAGGCAGTGTTTTTTGCTCAATTACCTGCAGGCAGTTATGGGGTGTGCCATCCACAGGAGTTGGGAGCAAGGTAGATGGATTCAAAGTAGTACATAGTTCAATTGTCATGTGAGGTTGGTTCAGCAATATAGTCATACAAGAAAGATGCCTAGCAGGGGAAAGATATGCTACTTTTTCTTGCAGTAAAATGATTGTGACTGCATGAGGCACTCTCAATGTGAGAGGGTGGAATAACACTACTGAGGCTGAAGCCTGCACTGCCATTGCAGCTGCAAGTACTGCTTGTACACAGTGGGGTAGAGACCGTGCCACTGGGTCCAGTTGTGATGAATAATAAGCAATGGGGTGTTGTTTGTCCCCATGCTGTTGAGTCAATACTGATGTCATATAACCTTGCTTGCAATCTACAGTTTGGAAAAAACGTTTGTGATAATTTGGTAATCCTAAAACTAATGATGATAATATCAATTGTTTCAGTTTGCAGAAAGTTAATTCTGCTTCTGCTGTCCATTGTACTAAATCTTGTGCTGCCATAGGCTTCTTAAAAATCAGGTCAGTTAAAGGTGCAGATTCCAAAGCATAGTTTGGGATCAAGCTTCGACAAAAATTAGTCGTACCCAGGAAGGACATCATTTCCTTCTTGGTTGTGGGTTTTGGTGCTTGTAAGATTGCTACTTTTCTGTCCTCATCTAATGTTCTGCCATCTTTGGATATTACATATCCAAGGTATTTCACTTGTTTTCTCCAAAGCTGCAATTTATTTTTGCTTACTTTGTGTCCTTCAACTGCTAGGAATTTTAATAATGCTATAGTATCTTCCTTACAATCTAGCTGGGTAGGGGCAGCAAGCAGGATGTCATCAACATAAAGTAAAATTTGACTACCTCTCGGTGGGATAAATCCCGCTAAATTACTTGCCATCTCTTGTGAGAATATCATTGGACTTTCACTATAGCCCTGTGGTAGTCGCGAATATGTATACCGCTTCCCCTGAAATATAAATGCAAACCAATACTGGCTGTCAGGGTGTATCGGTATCGAAAAGAACGCGTTGCTGATATCTACCACAGAAAAATACTTCTGTTGAGGTTTTAAATCATTCAACAAGGTATGTGGATCTGGCACTGTAGGTACTCTTGGTATTACTGCATCATTTACAGCTTGTAAATCTTGGACCATACGTCATTCTCCATTTGCTTTTCTAACTGGGAATAAGGGTGTGTTACATGGCGAATCAGGAGATTCCACCAGTATTCCCTTCTTAAGTAAAGCTGCTATGATAGGTTTAATACCTGTCTCTGCATCTTTTCTCAAGGGGTACTGTCTCTTTTGTGGTCTAAATGCTGACTTTGGCGTGATAGTAACTGGTCCTGCTGTGCGAATAAGTCTACGTCTGACTTTCCTGTTGACCAGAGAGTTTCTGGTACAAAGCTTTTTCTTCCTCTTCTAATAAGAGGGCTTCTCAGCTGTCTTTGCTGGACTGCAAGTGTACAGCTGGATGTGTTTGTGTTATCCAGTTCAGTTTCTGTTTTGTATTCCCTGTTCTGACAGTTCTGATTCTGTCTGTTTTTCCCATTTTGTGACTTTGACATCTAGGTCCATCCATTTTGAATCTTTCTCTTTAGTTAAACTAACATGCGGTAATAGATTCAATTTGTAAAGTGAAAAGAACTCCTGGGGTAATGAAAAGCTAACTACACTGTTCCCTTTCATGTCCCAGTACAAATTACACAGTACTAATCTGTTTGCATGATTTCTAAACAATTCTTGTTCATATTCTTTGTCAGGTCCTGGTGTATTACAATAATACAGAGTACTGTGCAACAGGTGTTGTATGTCAATACAAAGGGAGGGGAACTTACTGATAGCTACATTCATTAACTCTTCAGTTACTGCTCCAGGGCCAGTCGTAACTAAGTCCTGGCTGTACCAGTAAAATGTTTCACCTTCCGTTTGCACTGCAAAAGTATTAGTTTGTCGTTGTGCTTCCATACCCTGCATGGTTGGAACTACTGCTATGCCTAATAGTTGCATAAGATCTCTGCCCAAAAGGTTCACTGGGCATTTTGCAGAAACAACAATTTTGCTTTTCTGGGTTAATCCTGAAACAGGATCTGTTATTGTAATGTTATGGGAGAGAGGCTCCCGATACAGCTGTCCATTAGCTGCTTTTACTAGTATAAAGTCATGTGATTCTGAATTTTCTGGTAGTTTGGAGGGGTGTACCAGGGTTTGTGATGCCCCTGAATCGCACAAAAATTTGACTTCTATCAGGAGTGTCACTTCTGGTTTTGTGTCAGCTAGATAGAGCTCTAAGCTCAGGAAGGCTAGGTCTAATATTTCATTTTCTTCACTATCGGTAGCTTCCTGCACTTCCTCTATTATCACATTCTCTGCTCCTTCTATCACATTCTCATTTGTCCTTTCTCTATTATTCCTATCTAGTGATTCCTGACTTTCATATAGTCAGTCCTCACCTTCATCGTTTTTGTCTTCCACTGCTGCCTTCTTATTTTTCTTGGAATCCCTTGCCAAGTGTCCCTTTTTCCCGCATTTGAAGCACTCACCTCTTTTCTTTCTCCCTTCAAAGTCCTCTGATCGCTGATCAGATTGTTTGTTTCCCTGGGCATTCTTTTTGCCCTTTTGTCTGGACTGTACTAAATAAACTTCTCCATCTTCCACAGCAAATACTTGGGCTTTCTTTTTCTTTTTGTTATTAAAATGCCTTTTGGCATGTCTAGCATATTCAAGAAGTGATTGTAATCTGCTTGTACGATGGTCTACCATATGTTTAGTAATGAAACTACTTATAGGTGCAATACTGCCTTTCAAAAATGCATTCTTTAACTGCTGCTCATATGGGGAATCTTGTGTCTGGTCTTCAGGCACCTGCATTCCACAGTGATTGTTAAAACATTCTAATAATCTGGCAAAATATCTATCAACAGTTTCACCTTCTTGTTGAATGCATTGATTAATGCAAGTCCAGTCTGCCCTAGGCTTCCATTTCTCAAAAATTCGGTCTGTCAGACCTTTCACTCTGTTATCTATTTCTGCGCTGCTATGTGGGAGGGGCCTAAGTGCAGAGTCACGGGGATTCCAGTTGCCACTGATCATGTGCCAATCTGGACCTACTATTTGTCTGACTACTTTTTCTACTTCCTCTCCATTTAAGTGATAACTTAATCTCATGCCCTGTAAGTCTTCTAAGAACTTTCTAAAATTAACTTTTGGATGGGGAATTCCCTCTGTGGCTTTCCGGATGTCTTCTGGTGTCCACGGTCTGTACACTAAGAGAGTTGGGTCTTGCCCTTCTTGTCCTGCCTGAGGATTTGGTACTTCTATGAGTGGGCATATCTCTTCTTCACTCATAGCCCGTGAATTTCCATTCATTTGATATAATTCAATATCCCCTTTTAAATTACATGTTCGAGACCTAGTCTCGATAGGATCTCTAACAAACGGTAGTGGATTTATAGGAATAACTGGATATCGTGGAGGTGGGCCAGTTTGTTCTTTTGCTTCATATTCCGGTAAGGGAGCTGGTAAGGGAACTGGAACTGGAGGGGGCGGAGGGGCCGATGCTATAACTAAGTTATTATCCTCTTTGTCTAGAAACATTGCTTTTGAATTTTTATTCTTTGGTTCTCTTCGGTTTGCTTCCTCAATCCACCTGTGTGCCTGAGGAACTCCTAATTTATGCTGTTTTTTAACCCGACCTTTAGAATCGGTTTTTAACTGTCTAATAAGTTTGATAAGCGAGGATCTTTCTAGTTTCCCATTAAATTCATATATATTATATTCATATTTATTAACCCATTTAGTAAAATATCTAACGTTGTTGGCGCGCTGTGATTGCATATATTTTGTGTCTTCAGTTAACGGTGGGCTTTGGGGTCTTTTCGTTTTTGTGCACGTATTACCCATTTTGTTCTAACCTTTTAAATGTTATGTAACCTTTTATTTTTAATGTGGTACCACCAAGCGTTTACAGTCTTTTCAGACTACCTGCCTACTTATTCTGTTTCCCTGATCTATGACAAGATAGCAATATTTCTATCCCTGAATTTTTCACAAAATTCTCACAGAACAAATACAATCAAGTCCCTGATCTAAAACAGAAAAAAGTAAATTTATCCTTCCTGAGCCTCAGCGATTAGTCACTCACTGTTCAAACGGAACCCGCCTTCAGTCGTAGATCAGAAAAGTGGCTGGCCTCTTTTGCACAACAATTCAGTCGGAGGTCTTTCAATGAAGAAGATCCGATGTGGTATCTTCCCTGCACAGTTTCATGCCACCTGGCTCATCTCATCCCAGGCTAAACGAGGGTTTCCGGCTCCAAAGGACCAAAAAATGTCAAAGAAAAATACTTCAAAAGACCAAAAGCATAAGGTTCAGTTCAGGTATCTTTATTCTTGCACAAGTAGACAAAAAATGCAGTTACAGAGTTTGTCTGACTAAATCAGGAAGTGTCACAATTATTATACCTTTCTTTCAAGACATCGGCCACTATGGCTGATGTAGCAGACCACCAGTTCACAATTCTGTTACTTTACAGATGTTTCTCACATTTCTAGCTGACTCTTCAAAGTTTAGAAAGATTTTTTCAGTAAACAGGATGGCCTTGACGACCACTGGTCAATTATAACTTTCTTGCTATGTGATGTTACAAGTCTAGGTACTATGGCTAATTCAAGCACAATGCAAGTACAGATTTCTGAAGCAGTTCATTGTTTATAGTATCTAACTTTCTTGCAGCTTGTGCACTTTTTCATTAGCACGAACAGAGCTTATTGTCCATAATGAATGGATCTACAGAAATTATTATTATTCTCCATTAATTTCCTGACCTAGCAGAAAATCACCTGCTTCCCAGTACATTTCCAAAGCATAAACATGTATTTTGCTGTGCTAGCAAACTAGGTCAGAGTGCATCTTGCAGTGTCAGAAAGCACAATTTCAGAAAAGCATGTTTTCAGTTTCAAATAGAACTAATGCTGTATATAGAATAAAAACGTGTTAATCTTCCCTTATTTAAAATAAGCATTGCACACATATGTTAATACATATTTTTCTAACAAGTGGATATGCTGTTTTGTTCTGGTAGTCAAACATGTCCCTTAATAATTTATTCTGCTTCCTTTCTAAGTTGATTTTAACTTGATGTTCAGTTTTATAAAACCTTATCAAACACTTTTTCATATCTGTCTACATTAAATTAAAAAAAATAAATAAATCACTTGTTATTTCAGAATTCAGAATGAGCACCTCTGGACCTAGAATTGCAATGGAATGGTCCAAGGGTGCATATAAACCATTCAAGACTTTTAGGAAGTGCTACCTGAAGAAAGAACAGCTTTGAGACTCAAGCAAATGGCAGTATGAGCAAAAATGTCAAAAATAGTACATTTAGAGAATGGTTTAGTAAGGAAATGACTTTGACTACTGACACTACATCTTATCCACCTTTGACACTGAACAAGAAGATGATGGAATTAAAAAATAAATTGTTAAAGGTACAAAATTTACAGTGTAATAACTGATTTTTAAATGAAAGTTTGAACGCTAAAAGGGTACCAAAGGCCATAGGTACCCTAATGGATTATTTTTACCTAAAGTTAAATGAATGAATGAATTAAATGAGATGTTTGACAGGCACAGCCTAGAGCTGATGCAGTGTTTTGTTAAGTTTAATAGTGTGAGAATTATTGGAAGAAGTTCAAGTTTTGAATTCTGAAATAAGTTATTTATTGCTTTAATTTAATGTAGAAAGGTATGAAAAATGTTTGATAAGGTTGAACATCAAGTTAGAATCAACTTAGAAAGGAAGCAGAATAAATTATTAAGGGACATATATGACTACCAGAACAAAACAGCATATCCATTACCTTCACAAAAGAGAAGTCAGGCAAGTAAAGAAACACATGAACAGAATGGTAGTTTTAACAACTCTAATGAAGTAAGACAAAGGGAATAGAGGGGAAAGTACACATTTTAACAAGGGGAATACCAGAAGTAATGTAGTTAGACATGATACTGATGAAATTGTGGAATTTAATAAATCTGAGGAAATTAATAACCAGGGGTCAGGTGCATATGACCAAGCATATCTTCCCCTTAGAAGATCTAAAGACTAGAAAACAAAAAAAGACAACCCCCCAGATTCAGCAAATGTCTGTGCAGGAATAACTTATTCCTGCATGGAAGGGACCGTTCCTATGCAGCACGGCAGCACACCATGCATATGTATGAAAGCGCGGTGCCATGCTGTAAAATGTACATGGGAATGTGTATGAGGGCAGGGGGTGTGTTTGAGAGCAGTGCTCTCACAATACACATGCCCCCTGCACACCAGCATTTCTGTATGGTAATTTAAAAAGAGAGAGAGATCACTCATTACACCTCTCAACCCATTAGAGTAAGAAATCTAGACAAACCCATAAGAGACAATTGCCATTACAAACTTAGAAAGTTGATAGAATAACAGGTTTAGCATTAGAATGGATTTTCTGAAGGGTATGAAGTATAAAATGCAAATGTCTGTCATTACTGTCAAACTTCAATCTGACATGATGTGCCAGAGAGCCACAAGTATATTAAAAGTGGATCAAGAATATAATGCAAATATCTGGACATACCGTGAAAAGTTATATGCCATCGTTTGCAAAGCACAGCCCCCAACAAATATTTTTTTTCACATCTGCAATAAAGTTTAAGTATAGCTGCGCGGGTGTGCCCATTGCTTAGCTATGCTTAGCCCAGCTGAAAGGGCACGATATGTTAAATAGCAATAGACATCCTACATAAGCAGTAGTGCAATAGTGTAGCAGTTTTAGTGTACGCCTTGCATGTAGTCATTCACAGTTCAAGCCTCATCAATGCCATTTCCATTTTGTATGTGAAATCATTACAATTTTAATTTATTTGTATGTTTATGTAGGAAGTAACTTATATTTCTCAACCAGAGTAGTGTATTAGGTCCAGATGTGAGGGGTCAGTGTAATAAAGTTGTGAAACCCCCATATAAACACAAGTGCCCCATACAGTATAGTCACACAAGCATAAATGCAATGCAAGTATATTGGGGGATGTCAGGGAAGGTAAACAAATTTATAATATGTAATGATGATGAATAAATTCCATACAGGTGGTAGTCCAAAAAAAAAAAAAACATTAGCAATGCTAAGCATTGTATAGCTATGCTGACCAGGTGTAAGCATTGTGTAAATATGAATGTTAAGCAAGGAGTAACCCAGCTAAGTGGATTTGCCCATTGGTAAGCAGTGCTGAACCTGCCCCTTTAAGCACTACCAACCTTAGCTAAGCAGGTTTGCCTGTAGCTTAGCTTAGCTCAGCATATTCAAAACCATCCAATCATGTCAAAGGGTGGGAAATCAGCCATATTTAAACCTTGCAGGTGAGAATAAATCTCACAACTGGTTGTAGCTCCCACTGTAGGCAGTATGGCAGGTGTTTGAGAGGGCATGCACTTTCGGGCGCAGCACTGGGGCATACAGGAGTCCAAGGTCATGGTAGGACACCTGGTAAAAAAACATAAAGTGAGACTGCTGCAGGACCAGTACCAGGGCTGCCAATACAGAGCAGAAGCCTGGAAAAGTCTTGCCTGTGATCTCACCAGTGCCACTAGTATCCTTCAGACTGGTGAGCAGGTCCGGCACTACTATGTCAACTTGAAGCGGTGGAAGAGGGAGTTCTTGGAACAGTGGGTTCAAGAAGCACAACAGAGGGGTGATGTCCCAGCAGTGTGTAAGTGTTCATAGCAATAACTATTTACCAAAGTCCAGCCTGTGTATGTGATGGACAGGTATGCATAAATGTTTCTCTATTTATATTACAGCTCCAGCTGAGCGGGGTGCGAACCAGGAAGCCCATGCCAGCAAGGTTGCAAAGGCTGCGTTGTGAGGCTGGTGAGTAACAATCTAGTTTGTATTATTCATATCAAATAAATATAAAGGAGTAGAATGTCACCTGTCATAATTAAAATGGGTATGGTTTCTACTGAATAAAGCAGACAATATTACAGTAATAGTCTCATATAGGTCATATATTAATAAAATGTAACTGCCTGTGAATAAAACTCTAAACCCTGGACTCGTTGTGTTTACTCTGGTATGGTATGATTTGAAATGTGTACAGGTTATACATAGCAACTATAGCTCTGAAAGCATTAAACAATCAAGTCTCATCTGGCAAAGTTAGTGCCTCTATAACACATGAGATTAACTGATATTACAAATGTCACACACCAAGATCTGATATCTAAATAGTAATGTTATTTTAGCCACTGTTTTCCAAACAGTGCTATGTGAACAGGTATGTATAGGAATGTATGTATAAGAATGTTGTATATACAAGGTCAGATCGTACAGCAAAGAGAGAATGAGAAAGAAATCATTCAAATAAAAGACAGCAGTTTCTCAATAGCTCCCTGTGATGAAACATGCACATGTTATATTTTTAGCAGAAACAGCCTCAGTTTGAATCCTGGGAGTGGTAGTAAGATGTATGCATAATTTCATTCCTTCCACAGGTCTTCCAGGTAAGATAAGGTATAAAGTAGCTATAAGAAGGCTGTAGTTATACTGTGTCCAACACCCATGTTCCAACCCCAAGGCTGAAAATGACAGCAAGATAAGTACATATACCAAGAAGTCTCCCCCAAGAAATATTCAAAAGTGTCATGCTGTCACAGCTACTGGTCCCTGCTAACAGCAACCAGGGTGACTGATAGAAACCAAGGCAGAGTGTATCAGTAGCACACACACACACACACACACACACACACACACACACACACACACACACACACACACACACACACACACACACACACACAGAATGACTGCACATATGTAATCCTGACTATGGGAATGTGGGTAGAAACAGTCATGTAGTATTAACAAACATTCCCTCCACAGGTCTACCAGGTAAGAGAAAGATCAAAGTAGCTATAAGAAGACTGTAATTATACTGTGTACAAACATACCACTGCCCAACCCAAGACTATAGTTGTTGTAATAATACCTGTAGAGTAATGAACAGAGCAATGATCATTAAAGCTGTGACCACTGCAAGAATCTACATTTGTTAACTGACATCTCTCTCTCCTCCACCTTACCTTCACCAATAATCTAAACACATAAATGAATGGGTATGTATTTCACCAAATCTACTGTTGGGACATGTGTCCTGTTGTTCTAAAAACATTGAAATTTATTCCAATTAATGTTCATTGTTCAAATGCTATCATTGGTGGCCTACTGCTATCAATGTAACCTGCATGCTGGTGTAATGAGCATTGTGGTTCCATATATACATGTGTTGTTTGCTATGCAAATGTTCCAAATCTGTTCTATTGGATTAATGGGAATACTCATGCATGCTGTTATAACTAATCCTGGAATGTGCTTACCATTACTAACAAACATATGTTATCAAACTGCAATACTACAGCCCATCAGGGAAGGCTGATCCCAGCAGATCCACCTCTCCCACCTCATCTGGCAGTGGCACCAGGCCCCAGCATGTCTGGGACCCACCCCGGGACCTCCTCATCAAAGGGTCCTGCACCACCCTTGGGTGGATCTGCCTCAGGTGATGAGGCTCGATCCCCCTGGGCATTGGCGCAGACAGGATCCTGTCACCCAAAGCCAGGTCAGGGGTCTGGTGAGTAGCAAGCTCCGCAAGGGATTTGGACATCTGCTACACCAGCCTGAAGGTCGCATGGTGCATTTAGAGGGTCAGCCTGTCCCGCCTGCTCAGCCCCCAGCACAGCCACCTTTAGGGCCATGAAGATGCAGTGGTGACTGCCCATGGGTGGGGACCTCAGTCCCACTGTATCCATTTGGGGGCTCATGGGCTTCTGATTACCAAACACCCCTTCCCGTCCAAGGTATTTACCCCCCCACATGTGTCATATACCACCCCTGTATGCTGTCTTGTCTGTCTTGTCTGTCTTCCTACCCAACTTACCTCCCCAAATATACCTACTATCTTTCCCTAACATCCCACTCTCACCTTAAAAAAAAAAAAGGCAATCTGCCCCCCCCCTCAAAATTTTGCCCGATATATAGCTTTCCATTTTGCACACATGTCCACTGGACATGTGTAATCTTTTCTACCTGGCTTCAGAACACATTATTGTTGTCCTCACACCTCTTGTTTAGGGGTTTGAGTTACCTCCAAATTCAGTATATGTGCACAGCTATTGCTGTAGAAGAAATGGAAAGCTATGGACCTTCTCTACACCCATCCTGCACATCCCTAGCTATCTGTCATATTGTTTTACCCTCTTCATGCCCCTTTTTTTCATCACTTTCCTATCACCCCTTCTTTCTTTTCTTTTAAAGAAATTAGCACGGGGTAAGCGGGAGTAAGCAGTAGTAAGCAGGAGTAAGCCTGTTTGCATGGTGCTAAGTGATGCCTACACAGATTAAGCACTTTTAAGCCTAGCTATCTGTAAGCATATTTACCAGTACTTAGCACTGCTTGCCACCATGCAAACCCACTTACAACTGCTTAAAAGTGCCTTAATCACTCTGCATCCAACAGCCTTTGTCCTGCCCAGCAACAAAATAATCAGCCCTAGAAAGACTTGAACTCAGTACCCTGCACACCATACCCACAGCAAATTACCACTAAGCCATCTGAGCTGTAGATATGTCTGATGTTTATTCAAACATATCATGCAGCACAGTCATTCAACAGTAGGTAAAAGGTGTATGTATGTGTATATATGTGTGTGTATATATATATATATATATATATATATATAAAATATGTGTGTATGTCTGTATATATTTATATATATATATATATATATATATATATATATATGTGTGTGTGTGTGTGTATAAAAAAAAAAAAAATATATATATATATATATATATATATATATATATATGTGAAACTGATGCGGAATAAGGTGAAGTCCCAAGACTGGAAAACCTTCCTTAGTCTCAACTAAAGATTGAGATCCCTCATCAATTAGGTGTTTGAAATACAAAATAATTGATTTATGCAGCTATCAAAGAAAACATATGATACATTCTTGGTCCTACCATTTCAGGACATTTGCCATTTGTCAGTTGTCAACAGCAGGACACAACTGCACAAAGAGGGTATGTCCCTCACAAAGAGGGACAGGTGGTAACCCAAAGTAATCCGCAAAACAAAATATACTCTGCTGTCTTGACTAAAGCCTCCAAGTAGTACAACAGTAAAAAACACACTTGTCTTGAGGACAAGAAGCAATCAACACTTAATTACAGATTTAGTTCAACAGCCTCCAATTACACTCTATAGTCAACCCCCTAGGAGGAAAAGTATCACATGTTACAATGTAAATGGATCCTTTACATAACAATGCTTCATTTCAAAATGTACTATCACACTGACAAACAGAATTGTGTGCAAAACAGTAAGCTCTAACCCACCACTGTCCCCATGTTGAAATGTATGAAAATGTTCAGCCATATACCTTTATGTTTCTTATTAGTAATATCCCTCACATGTTCTGAAAGCCTAGGTTTAAAACATTTAATACCCCTCCCCATAATATGTCTTACAAGGGCATATAACAGTGTTCTCTATACACTGATCTCTTGACTGTATAGGGTCACACATGTTGTCCAGCCATAGCCCTCATATTTATGGCCCCTACCCCACAATATGTGTGACAGTCCACAACATCACTGGAATGATAGCAGGAATGTCAGCACTAAATAATGATAGACCATACCTATCAACCTTTTACTGCATGACATCTGGACAAAGCCTGGTATATAAGTGGAGGGCAGAGTCCAAAACACAGTGCTATATTTGAAATATTGATGTTATACACTGTGAAAGTTACTGGTGTTACAGGATTGGTTGCAGCATACCCTTTCTGAGGTATATAATGTCAGAAACACAAATGGATGTTGCCACATACTGATAGCAATCAACAGAAAGAATGCCACTGATTTGTCAAGGACAACACCTGTCTGGGGAACAGATACAACATAGCAGCATAACCTCTGGCCATTATGTGGTTAGCCCCACAGTTGAGAGCTATGTAGACAGACTGCATTCCATGCAAAACTAGCATGTACATGCAAACCCTGTAAAACTAGCAGTATTCAAAGCATATAACAACAATACTCACACTCTGTCCCTAGTTCTGGAACCTTATACAAATATGTAATTGGCCTGTGTCCACAAGTCTTGTTGTAAGAGATATTTATACCTGCTGTCTGTAACACTGCTGCCCACACATGAAGGATGTTCCATACAGGCAAGGTAAAAGGACAACGACCACATGAAGTAGTCATCTATAGTAGTGGGTTGCTATGACATTGGCTATTGGAAGAACTATACAGCTGCCTGCATGCAATTAGCAAGTGGGGAATACCAACTGGTGCAGAGGCCATCACCTGATCATGCGCATCACCTACAAAAGCCATGCTGCAACCTATTCAAACCAACTTGATCCCTGCAGTGGAGAGGGAGAGAGAGAAACAAAAGAAAAGAATAAAAACAAATAAAAAAACAAACAAAAAAAAAAAAAACAAGGAAGATATAAACCGGAACACAGAAGATAGCATAAAAATAAAACAGGTATGTGAAACATGTAAGCATGTAACTGAATGTCTGTAATAATGGAATAGATGATTTTGAAAGAATTATATGTGCCAACAAGACTTGTTATAATGATGTCCTGCTGAACAACTGCTATGGACATAGCATCTGGCTCTGTCTGCAGTGGGTCATACCTGTCAGCTGTACAGATCTTCACAGAATGTCGAGATTTACCCATCATAGTGTTTGGTCTGTTCCTCCTAACATCCATATTATTCTGGCAAATAGCTGGGGATGGAAGTCATGACATAATGACAAACACTTGCATTTCAGACCCCATCACCTTCAGAACAGTTATGGTAATGCAAAATGTATTCTGCTACACACTTCAAAGTTTGTAACAGGCATATTTAAGATCTGTGCCTATTTATCCCCCCATAATTTTAGGCTTTGTCCAGATGTGATGCTCTAAGAGGTTGAGAGGTAGGGTCGCAACTGAGGAGCCTGACTCAGCCTTGGAAAGGACAGCTCACATATGGTAACCACTAGAGTATTTGTCAAACAGTTGTGACTGTGACACTGTTAGGCCAATTAATGGAATGTTGTCCATATCCATATGTCACCTGTAAATATGAGTATTATACATGTTTTTTATTGTAAATCTAAGATACCTATATAGGGCGCATGCATAGTAAAGTACTGTTGCAGATGTGTGTGTTAAACTGCATGTGATATATTGAATTAATTACATTCAACTGTACAGTATTCTGCCAGACAATAGTCACAGTTGTGACTGATATCTGTAGTCACATATACATATGCTTGTGTTATGTCAGCTATATTAATACGTTATCAATATTGATTTCCCTGTTGTCACCCATTGATGTGGACCATTGTCCAGAAGTCCTGGTATAACAGGTTAAGTATGATTGAGCTGCAAGACTGTAAATACTGTGTGCCATACTGACATAGAACACAAATGTATACCAAGTATCCCTTGAGCACTTGTATGTATATGTATGTTCAGCTGAAAGGCACAAAAGTAATAACATGGGTTACAAGCAGTCCGGAAAATAGGTTCTGCATGTTGCACATGTGTGTAATATCAGTGTTACTGCATACAACAAAATAAAATGTGTACAGCTACTGATTGTTGCATTGCCATGACACTGATATGGGTACTGCAGTAGGCATGATTATCAGGTAGTAATCAGAGATGTGTACAACTGTATTATGAGCCACTGTCCATGCCTACCACTAACAGCTATATCAACACCCATATTCACTGGATATCCAAAGTGTACACACCCCTGTCGGAATGCCAGGTTTGTGTGCTAGATGCCAATGAGACCACAGAAAATAATTTCAAAATGTTTCTCACCTCAAATGTGTCCCATAACCTGTACAATTCTATTGAAAATGAAACAAATCTGTTTAAAGGAAGGTGAGCGACCATTGCCAAAGTGAAGATGTATCATGATGTTAGAGTACAAACCAAGGCAAATGGATGCTGTAATCATCTCAGCAGGTGTTTACACAACATATCAGTTTAAGGGTGTGCACACACATTCAACTGGCTTCCTGTACTAAGTATTATTTCTCATATGTTTTCACAGAACAGATTATGTTTTCAATTGAAATGAACAGGCTGTAGGTCACATTACAGGTGGGGATTGTGTTTAAATGAGCATTTTTGAGGTCATGTTTCAATTGCACAAATACCAGGCATTGTAACAGGGTGTGTATATTTTATATTCACTGTAGCTATATGGAATCAGCAGTACCTGACCTGCACAACAAGTCTCCACCAGCTATAGAGTAATCCCCCTTGGTGGACAACATTATAGTGGCTATGCAGGGACACATAGGTGCAGACCACAACTTGGACGCAAGTCCACCTCTATATGAGCAAGCATGTAGGTTCACATGTGACTTCCTGTAAGGCTGACTACGACTATAAATCAGACATATCCACACCACCAAGGCCAATTGCAACGATGTCTCCACATATGTAATCAGTCTCAGAGGCAATAACACAATTCAGCCTGTACTTGGGGTAAAGCACACCTCATACACACATGCCATGGATACAGGCAACCTGCATCAGACAGGTTAGGTGGGAACAGTGCCACCCTGTCCACAACATTTGTACAGGTCGATATGCACATCAACCACACTCCTGCCCTCATCAATGGTGAGCATGTACATAATGCGTACTGATGGCAACAACAGCAAGTCTCCATGGGGCATTGGAACATCACAGTCTGCCTCCTACATGAGCTCAGGCATGTGATCATAGCTCCATCATACACTACAGTCAAACACAGACTTGCCACCATCCACACACCATCCAAATGGAAGATGGCCACTGTCATCCTTCTACACAGAAATGAATGGAGAATAGAGGATTATGCAATTAAGTGTCCAACATTGGGGGAATTAGACAGGTCAGGACCAGGAGTATAACGCAAGGTGCCAAATCCATGATAGCTTACAGTGTTATGATATACTCTGGATTATTTCCAAGTAATATCCACTGTTGATGTGCAAGTGTACAACCATATGAGGTCAAACAAGAAAAAACCCTTCCGGATGGATACTGCTGTCATATGAAAGTTCTTTATTAAAACCAAAAATAAAATCCAAAGGCACAAAATGTAGAAAATGTTAGCGCTTTCGGGTGTTACCCTTCATCAGACAAGGCACAATCATTGTGAGACATTATTTAAAGCAAACATAAGCCAATCATGGGTTAGTAAAAAACCCGCCTATTTCTCAAGGCGGGCTTCATGGGTATGACATCATTAAGACCAGGCCATCTATGAGCCATAAGTTCTATAATCCACCTAGACTCAATCAGTTCTGTCTGTTGTTTTATGTCCCCCCCTCTTTTGTTCAGTGTAACGTTCACTATAACCCTGAAAGTAAAAACATGTGTTGGAAACTCATTAACATGCCTATATAGGGCATTGTGTACATCGCCATTTCTTATGGCTGATAGATGCTGTAGCAACCTCACTTTAAACATATTGTTGGTCTTGCCCACATAGAAACATGGGCAAGACCTACACTCAGCCAAGTAAACTATATTTTTCATCCTACAAGTTGCCCTAGCTTTCAGTTGTATATTTCTACCTGTAATGTGATGCACAAAAGTCGTATCCCTATTAACATACGGGCAGGCCTTGCATGCTCCACACGGTGTACTACCAACTTGTTTGACATATACCCTATCCTGCATAGTGTGCTCTCTACAGAGAATATCCTTCAAATTTTTATTTTTTCTGTATCCAAACATAGGATGGGAACCTACAACCTTCTTAACCTTATCATCTCTGATTAGGATATTCCAATTTCTCTTCACTATGTCAGTGATGTCCTTGATGTTGCTACTGTAAGTGAACGTCATTTTGAAAGGACGTTCCTCTTTGTTACCAACCTTAACTGCTTGTCTTCGAGAATGTAGCCATAGTTTGTAGTCTAGTCCCCTCTTGACTTTACTATTCGAAATAGTCCTGTCTACCATCCCACCTTTATATCCCCTATCTAGTAGGAAACTTTTCAACCTATTGGTTTCTCCTTCAAAAACAGATTCATCAGTACAAATCCTGGATATTCTGCTTACCTGTCCTTGTATAACACTAGGAAAGGTATAGCGTGGGTGCATGCTATCGTATGTTAACAGCGTATTTTTCCAGCATTCCTTCCTGTGTAAACCAGTAGTGAATCCTGTGCTAGTTTGTGTTATCAAAACGTCAAGAAAATCTATTCGGATATGGGAGACTACCTTGGTGAATCTAAAAAAGTGTGTAGTGGAATGAAGATATTCCACAAAGCAATCCATGGACGATTCATCCCCTTCCCACAAAATAAAAATATCGTCCACGTAACGTTTATACAACCTGACATGGGGCCACCAGAAGGGGTGGTTGTAGATGAACTGGTTCTCCCAATGGGAGAGCACGAGGTTGGCATAGGTGTTAGCACAGGGTGTGCCCATGGCTACACCCTGTGCTTGTTTGTACAGTTGTTCAGGACCCAAGAAAACATTGTGGTCCAATACCAAACGTAACATAGTTACAATCAAATCTATCTTAGATTGCTCAACCTCTCTTGTCTTCAAAACTTCTCCTATAGCTGTAATACCATAATCATTGTTAATAACGGTGAAAAGGCTGGCTACATCTAAGGTCACCATGAGATATGGGTCATCATTTGCTCCCCTCTATACCTCTCCTAGTGCTCTCAGAAAGCCCCCAGTATCAGATAAAATATTCTTAGTGTCATCGACCATGGGTCGAAGTGTAGTTTCAAGCCATATCGAAATGTTTTTGGTCACCCATTTCCTACCAGAAACAATGGGTCTAATGGGTGGATCAACTAAGGATTTGTGTATTTTGGGTAGACCCTTAAAAATAGGGGTCACTACATCTTCTATCCTGAGGAAATTGTACAAATCCTCACTGATGGCTTCCTTCTGCGAAAGTTGTTTCAAACATGAGTGCACTTTATCTATAATGAATTTAACATTAAGTGGGTTTACTGGTATATAGGTCTCCCAGTCAGATAGTAAAGAGTTCAATTTGTCATGATAAAAACTAGTATCCATAACAACAATGGCCCCCCCTTTATCTGCCATCTTAATGGTGACCCTACGGTTGTTACTTAAGTCATGTAAAGCTTGTTTCTGTATGGGGGTCAAGTTATAATACCTATGCATCAAGCCACTTTGAAAATATTCCATTAAATCTTTTTCACAAGCACTGATAAAAAGACTCATAGATGCAGTAAATGTAGGAACAAAAACATGAATGGCTGCAGTGCATGTTGTTGAGTGCCATATATCATGCATGTCAACTGTTGGGTAATGAGAGGTCTGTGCCACCTCACCTGTAAGTGTGTGTGTGTGTGTGTGTGTGTGTGTGTGTGTGTGTGTGTGTGTGTGTGTGTGTGTGTGTGTGTGTGTGTGTGTAGAAGTAAACCATAACATACAGGTCTTAATTTAAATTTCTTGTCTGCCCCTCACAGGTGATGAGGTGGGTCAGGGTCCCTCCTGCAGGCAAACTGATGTTAGTGCCTCTACAGACTCTGACAATGATGATAGGCATAGTGAGGCACAGGCAGGGTTGTTAGGGGATGAATCTGTGCCATTGGTTGCCATCCCACTTTTATCCACCCCATCCCCACACACAGTCACAATGCCCACACATACCCCATCACCAGTGGCCACAGATGAGGAACAGTTGGCGGGTGGTGGCATGGGACAGGAAAGTGTGGTGACTATGGCAAGTGAGTCTGTATACAGCAACCATAGCCAGATGACCGGTGAGGTCCCACACAAGCAGATGGACAGGGGTGCTCATAGGAGGGCTGCTTGCCATCATGCCCCTGGCAGAAGTGCCACAGCAGGTGTCACCAGACGCATGTTTTGACCCATCATGGTGGCACAGGCATGTATGGAATATTACACCAGAGATAGTCTGATGCTCCAGAGGGCTACTATTCCTGCTGTACGTGAATACATCCGTGATCATGCAGATGCCCATCATTATTTTGCAGGGGTCATGGATAGACTGTCGGGTGAGATGGTGGGAATCCTTGACCATGTGGAGTCTGTGGTAGAGCATGTGGTAGGAGTAGGGTATCAGCCACATGGATGTAGGTCAGCAGCACCAACAGGCGGAGGTCTATTTGGACATGCAACATTTCACTCCTGCTCCTGTAGTGGCAGTACCAGCACTGCAATGGGGGGGTGCTGTCCACACCACAATGCAGCAGGCCATGTGCATGTGGTCCTGGCCAGTCCCAACAGGGATGCAGATCCAGTGGACAATTGCCATTGTCAGGGGAGAGTACCATATCTTGGCTTCTACCTGATGGTGCCCGTGCAACTCCTGGCAGGTGCAGTTCCCATGTCTGTGGCTGGACACAGTGAACTGTGCACCCTGCTATGTATGGTACGCAGTTGTCCAACATACTCATGTATAGGGCAGACACATGGCAGAACTGTGTGAATCCACACACACACACACACACACACACACACACACACACACACACACACACACACACACACACATCACCATCACAACTAGAGCACCTCCATACCTACACACACATCTGCACAGACCATTTAATGAACAACCCCCTAACCCACACACATGATGTCAACCAAACGGCTCAGCCTAGGCCTCCGGCAAACCTGCACCACACCCTGTGCATATGATGATACCTGTGCCACAAGCCTGTCATCCATATCATTGATGCAGCGACATGCTAATATGGTTCTGATGCACAGGGTGAATGCACTAAAGTTTAACAATGTAATGCTGTTTAAAGCATTGTCAGCTGGAATGTTTCATGTTTGCATGTCAGGGTGTATAACTGTCCAGTCATTATGCATTATTGCTGTTATTAACACTGACTGAATGTGGTTTCCATAATGTATTCTGTTTGTGTTCTAGGTGTCTGTGTGTCAGAAGGATGTTGGTCTGCTGTCCTTTCCTACAAGGGGTGTGGCACTGTGGTAACACATTGACTGTGTCATATCCCGGGTACAGCTGAACACAAGTAACAGGTCTGTATAACAGTTACTGCATGTGCCACATGGCTGATAGGTCTGAGGGGTGTATATAGGTGAGTGCATGGTGGCTGATATAAGCAGCTCTTCTATAGTGGACAATGGTAAGTGTACTGGGTGGCACACACCAAATGTTTGTGAATAACAAACACACACACACACACACACACACACACACACACACACACACACACACACACACACACACAGGCTTTTGTGTTGATGCAATGCACAGAGAATACTGTTTATATGGATGTACTTCATTTTGTAGAGAACTCATTTTGGCATATGTAATTCCACCAAGACCAAATTGCAAAAACATCACATCAGTAAATAATCAGTCCCCCAAATTTAATTTCACTGGAAATGGTACTGGCAGGGTATATGCCATTTTCCCCAATGTAGTGCAATCATGGAATTGGTATACATAGTTGTGCTGGTGTGGGAGGCAAACCCCCCCACTTTGGAGGGTGTGGGGTGGCATAGAATTACACATACTATGATTAACAACTACTTAACCCCTTAACATAAACTGAACAGTATAGCAGCACACTAAGTGGGGGGATGCATGCAACAATACCCCCAATGTGGGTGGCTGTGCCCACAACCACACCCAACTATGTATAACAACTCCAGTATCACTGTACAGCTGTACAGTAGGGAAAAGGGCATTTACACATCCACTACTAGTTTTGATGGAATGAATTTCCACAAGATGATTGCTTTGCAATGTTACCTTTTGCTAGTTAGTTCTTGGACAAATGATCTCCTGGGAAATAGGGTCTATATCACTTCAATGAAATGGCAGAAGTTCGAACACCATATATTCGAACTTCTAACCTCAAAGTGCAAAACCATTGAAGGTTTAGAACAGAGATTTTTTCCCCAGGGAAAAAAATGCTGTTCCAAGAAACACACACACAACACAAGCACACCAAAAAAAACAGCAATCCACACACATACACTTAAAATCCTACATCTAACCCTACACTAAACTGTACATACACTACTATCTATCCACTTACCTTAACCCAAACCCTAACCCTAAGGTCCGTCACTATTGCACACTCACCTGACCCCCCCTAACACTAACTCACCTATCCCATGCCCTAACCCTAATGTCCATACAATCGCACACTTACCTGAACCTGATCTGTAACTTTCCCCCACAGTGCTGAAAATAGCAAAGCCCAAGAAATGGCCAACTGAATTCTTTCCCTGGGAAAGAATTTGATGTTCTGTGGCTTCGCAATAATCAGTTTTTGAACTTCACAGTTCGAACATATGGTGATTGAACTGCTGAAGTTTCGATGAACTGATAGGAACCCTGGGAAATATATTTTCTGAAAACTGAATTAGATCCCTTCACATACACCAACACTTACTTGGCAACACTGAGATTAGAACCCCTACCTAAGGACTTATTGCTACTAATTGCACACAGCAGAGAGCTGTAGGGTGAATTGTGTCCCGAGCTTGCTGTAAAGTGAACATTACCAGGCCTTGTACAGTGTGGTAATGGGGAATGTACTGGGTGTTAATGGACAATACATAGTATAACATACTGTCATATACACATTGACAAACACATACAGTCATAGACACATTTGATAGACCTGGGTTTAGTAGTGCTGACTACATTGTCATTGAGTCCATACTGTTACAGAGTTTTTGCACACAGCACATGCATCATTGGGCTGAAGTGTGTCATCAGTTACCTGTATGGTTGATGGTGACAACGGTCCTCATACAGTGGACCTTGGGACATGTACTGGGGGTATCATGGTGTAAAGACAGTATACCCAGCACCCTCACCTCACATTGGATATTGTACTCACCAAAATCCATCATAATGCTCTGACATACCCACAATCACACATTGACCAGGACTGCACTACAAACCCTTGTCTATCTAATTATTGCTACTACAGGGATATGCATTTATTGCACATGCCAGAGGAATAGTAGGGTGAGGATTTTGTCATGGCTCTCCAAATGTTAGCAACATCACCATCCCTTGTAATGTATGGGAAAGTTTAGTGTATTTGGAGAATGTTACCTCAGAATGCTGTCTCCTACAAATATGCACACTCACATACAATTGCACACATACACACACACACACACGCACACATGCACACACACACACACACACACACACACACACACACACACACACACACACACACACACACACACACACACACACACACACACACACACACACATTAGCCAGGACTCAGAGGGTAAACCACGCCTATCTACCCATTTGTAGAACAGTGTTATGCTGGTACTGCAATATCCAGGTAGCCCATAGGGTAAAACATGTTACAAGGTACATTTATTGTGAATTACAGCAGCAGCCCTTTATAAGTATAGCAATGGGGGGTGTAGTGGGTGAGAAGGCCCTCAGAGTATTTTCAACTACAAGTTTACAAACATACAAACACTGTTATACTCAGCAATACAGACAGACACATTTGTCAGTACTGAGGTCCATAGGTGCAGATGTTCCTAGGTGTGTACCAGGCTAATGTCCATGGAGAGATGAGAAGAGTAGGGTATGTGAGTACACTGGTATCATGCCACCTGACATTTGTCAGCAGGCCATCTATCAACTGATGCCACTTGAGTAATCCCCAGGGTGACATTTAAATTCAACATCCACTCATCTGGTTTTCTCTTGAAGAGGGCCAATGAGCTGCTCCAATTGACATGTATGCAACATATATTGCATAGCATGGCCAGTGTCTGGGTTAGGGACCTGTACATAAACATGTTCTGTTGACTGGTTGAGGTATCCATGGCATGTGGTGCATACAGAGTGGGGTTTCCTAGCTGTGGCATTCATAACACAGCTGGGCAGACATGTTAGTGTCAGTCAATCAGAGGAATGCCTGTAAGCAGCCAAGATGAATACCTGACATCTGCACATCTATACAGAGGATGAACAGAAAGTAGATAGCCAACAGGTTATACATTAGGATGAATGTTTTGAAAGATAGACGTCTGAAACTGATAGGTATGCCATTAGTACATGACAGCAGTCCTCAATGACATGTCCTAAAACATCATAGTCTACAGTTAATATCAACATATCAGATCAATATCCAATAGGAGATGCATAAAAATATGCAGCTCAAACACCAAGAACACAATAGTCAGTACTCAGAGTACAGCTTTGCACGCAGGGGTGTATGGTTCCAGTACTACAATCTGCAAGCTACTCTTTCTTGGAAAAGCACTGTTAAAAGTAATGACATCATGATACAATACATGCAAGTGTGACTGCATATAACCTGGGATACTACCCAAGTGTTAAACACATACAAAGAGAAATGATTGTGGTACTACCCATGTATACTTCAGGTGTCCCGTACAGTATACTCATACCCCTTGCTACTGTAATGACAGCACATAGAAGCATATTATGTACATGGAATTAAATATACTTATTAAAGATGTCATTACCCTGCTATTTGATCAGACTGGAATGTGATCACTGGTTACCAGAGGTGGGCTATGCTTAGTGGTTTAAACATTGCTTAAATATAAATGATAAAAAGATTTGCACACTGGTAAGCGAAGCCTATACTGTGTAAGAGCGTATTTGGTTAACCATATGTTAGCAGTGCTTACCATCACGCAAACCTGCACAAACCCGCTTAAAGCCAGTTTAAAGCACCTTTATCACCCTTTCTCCATTAGCCCTTGTTCTGCGCAGTAACAAAACAAATAACACATGCAGGTCTTGAACCCAGGACCCTGTACACTATAGTCACAACACTTAACCACTAAGCTATCTGAGCTGTAAGCTTGTCTGTTGCTTTTTAAAATATATCAGTCAGTACACATACTGAATAGTAGTGAACAACTGCTTTGACTACTACAATTGTTTACTACTTGTTAGTGAAAATAGTCTTGAATCAATCATGTTTTTATATCTAAATATACACATATCAGATAAATATGGTGGGATACAGCTGAACAGGCATATACAACACTCATGTTTACACACAAAAAGAATATATATATATATATATATATATATATATATATATATATATATATGTGTGTGTGTGTGTAAAACATATGCCCATAACATGTAGTGGAGTCATACCTCAGCACCATAACTCTCAACCTCTTAGTGTAAGGGAATGTAATGTAAGTATTACAGTTATGAATGCAGAATGTTGCTACAGTAACAGGGGTTGTGTCAACATACATGTTATGAAGGAAGGCTCTTCTGAAACTGACATGTACGCCATCAGTTACTGACAGGCATCATAAAATCATCATAGTGAAGTACCACACAAATCCAAGTAATGATCCTGTGGGATACAGCACAAATATGAGCAATAAACATGGACAGCCTGAAACAACCTGGTCAATCGAGATGTATACACAGAACTCATTAGTGCAAGAAATGTGGACCAAGCCTGGCAAAGGGGGTGTTTAAAGCCATGGAAATGGGGATATATCACAAATACTGGAGTAGATAAGCTCACACAGTTGATGCATTCACACCCTCCTGTCTGTCCTAACACATATTAATTGGAGGAGCAGAGGTCCCAAGCCCACGTACTTCCCACTAGTTAGTAACATACATCCTCACAGCATCCCACTGCTTTGTCAGAAATACACATGTGTGGTGGCCAGGCAATAGTACATCTGACAAATATCTAGACATAACATCAAACTAGGGTAAATACACTGAGCTGCTAGGCATGTCACCAAGCACTGTCTAAACTACAAGAAGACTGCCACAACACTAACCCAACTTTCCTATGGGGGAATACGCATGTAATTGGAAATACAGCAGGTACTACAGGCATGTAACAGCATGGAGTAACAGACACCAGTGTGAAAGTGCATACCCACAACCAGTCTCAACACAGTCATAGTCACATAATGGTAAGCCTAATTAATAATACAGTATATGGACTGTGTGAACAACACCCATCATCATATTTGCTACTCACACACTAACCCTACATATACTGGCCCAATTCATGATGTAATCTGAGGCCTGACTGTGGTATGGGAAATGTCTCAGTCTGGCCCTACAAACATATAAGCTGATAGGGTACCAGAAACAGGAGCAGCATGCAACGTCAGATAGAACAGGACCAAGAACACTGACATCTACCCCAGTCTGTACACAGGCCAAATAACATATTCACAGTACACTGATAAACAATACTGACACTCTGTCAACAATCACCATAAGTACACAGACCTCACTATTGTACAGACTACAACAGAATGTCCTGGTTTTGTCCTCAAATATAAGGCCTCCTATACATAACATGTCTGGCAGTCTGATATATCACTGGCTTGATATCGGGAATGTTGTCAGTAAATAATGATATACTGTACATATCCACCTCTTACTGCATGACATATGGACAAAGGGTGACAGACTTGGAGGACAGAGGCACAAACACATGGCCAATATTGACATATTGCTGTTATAAACTGAGAAAAGTGCTAGTGTAACAGGGTTTGTTGTGACATATCAGTTCTGAGGGATATGAAGTCAGTAACACACATGGATGTTACCTGTTACTGACTGCAATCATCAGAATATGCTACTGCATTTATAAAGACAGAAAATGTGTGAGTACCTCACCAAATCTAAGACTCCAAACTCTGGCCAGTCTGCAGATAGCCCTACAGGTGAGAGTTTTCTCAACCACATAACACTGTCATACCAGACTTTAAATCATGCAGAACAGCCATATCCACACAATGCCTGTTAAAACAACATTACTTCAAATGTAGAACAGCAATACTTACATTCTGTCCTCATGTCTGGAACACCCCCCTCCAGTTTGTTGGCCTGTCTCCACAGTGTTTGTTGTAAGAGGTATTTCCAACTACCCTCTATGATGCTGTTTGTTAGACACTCACATGAAGTCCTGCTCACAGTGAGGGAAAGGGCCAACACCCACATGAAGTGCTTAGTTATAGGAGTGGGTTTCCATACAATTGGCTATAGGAATGATACCACAGCTGTTCCACATGCAATTAGCAAGTGGGGATTCCAATTCATGCACAGGCCATCAGCTGATCATGAGCATTACCTACAAAAGACAAGCTGCTGCTTATGCAAAACAGCTGTATTTTTCCATACCTACCAGAGAGAGAGAGAGAGAGAGAGAGAGAGAGAGAGACAGAGAGACAGAGAGACAGAGAAAGAAAGAAAGGAAGAGAGAAAGAGCCAAGCATGCTTGTGTATGATCCGTGGGTGGAGAGTGGTCTCTGGGTATTATAATGGTTGCCTATATTGTTCACTAATCCATACTGTTACATAGTCATTGCACATGGTAAGAGACATTTATTGCTGTGGAATGTCTACAACAACCTCTACAGTGTTTGACAACTGTTGGCCTTGTAATGTGGACATTGGGACATATGGGTCCTCAATATAATAATGGAGCAAAACCCACCCTGCAATGGATCCTGTTATTGCACAATCACCCCAATACCCACACAGGTTACTGATGACACAAACACATACTTACCAGTACTGAGTTTCAAACCCCTACCTAGCTATGTACTGGTACTACAGTGTTACACATTTATCACACACACCACAGAGCTTATATGTTGGAGAGCTGTTCAAAGGTATTTTTGAAGGTGAGTGACATCAGCAGCAGTGCTAAAGGAGTGGTAAGGAAAGTGTAGTAAGTGTGAATGTCCACAAAATCAGGTGTCAACAAAGGCCCACACACTCTCTCACACATGGAGCTTATAGGCTAAGACTTGGCCATTTGGTTATTTCAAGGTGACTAACATCAGCAGGAGTGCTAACATAGGGGAATGGGAGGTGTAGTGAGTGTAAATGGCCTCAAAATGGGTTATTTCAAGGTGACTGACATCAGCAGGAGTGCTAAAGTATGGGAATGGGAGGTGTAATGAGTGTGAATGGCCTCAAAATCATTCATCTCCACACACATTATACACACACACACACACACACACACACACACACACACACACACACACACACACACACACACACACACACACACACACACACACACAAAGTTTAACAGTTACCATGTTCGGGATTAGAATTCCTACCTGACTAGTTTGCTACACTATAATATTACGCAGTTATCGCAAGTGCCACAGAGCTTATAGGGCTGAGGTTTGCCCAAAGGGTTATTTCAATGTGACTGACATCAGCAGGAGTGCTAACATGGGCAATGGGAAGAGCAGTGTGTGTGAATGGGCCATAAATCATTCCTCTGGAAACACGCAAACACACACACACACACACACACACACACACGCACGCACACACTCAGTCACACACAACATTACATTTGACAGGACTGAGTTTACAAATGCTATATAAAAATACATATTTGTACTATCGTGTTGCACAGTTATCACAAGCACCACAGACACTATAGGGCTGAGGGCTACCAAAAGGAATGTCTATAGTGATTGACATCAACACATCATGTGATATAGGCTTATTGGATGTGTAGTGGGTGGGACAGGCCTCATAATGGAATTCTCTGTGTCTCTGTCTGTCTCTCTCTTCCCCACATCTCTGTGTATGTATGTTTGACATATTATAGTCTGTTGGCCTTAGATATGTATGTGTATTCCCATCCAATGTGTGTGTGAAGCATAAATGGTGTACAATTTGGTGTGTGTGCACAGGCATCTGCAAATGACAGATATGTATAGTCCACTGTGTTGTCAGACATGGGCTTCATTTCTCTAAGTGTAGGAGCATGCCCAGTATGACCTTCTGTATTGTGTTTGTGAATCCATTCCAGGTAGAGTTTTACTCCAGTCCAGGCTTTGGTGTTCTACACCTACAGCTAGCAACCTGTTTCTGCAGGATATCTGTAGATAGGTTGACAATATGGTGTCACAATGGGTGAAAGATAGGGGAATACTGTAACTATTGCTGTCTGTGCTGCTTGTGTTGCATGGTTGGTGTTAGTAGAGATATTCAGACATATGCACTGTTTTACACTGTGATGTATTATGTCATCAGCTACTGACAGATATAAGTATTTGTTTGCGTTATTTACCGGGAAATACAAGATGAATGAAGCTGAGTCCAGTATTGTGGTCCACAGCCTACAAATTCTTGCACACTCCTGCCATTCTGGAGGGGTAGTAACAGACACTTGCTGATGGGTCTGTGTAAATGGTCCAGCACCTTGGTACTATGGTGGCTGAGGATCCCCTTCTTGTACACATATCTATTTAACAGAATGGCCATGTCCTGCTGTGGCCATACCTCTCAGCTGTACAGATTCACCCAGATTACCCAGAGGCAGGGTTAATATATCTGGTCAGTTCCACCTTCACATTGTAGTTTACCAGCAGGTTTGTAGCCACCCATTACTGACTTTGCAGGCAGGGGTAGTATGGGCACACATTACAGTTTCAGACTTCACAGACTCCATGACGTCCATACTTCTACACCCCCACTCTGTTATTCTATCCTATTCCTAACATTATGCTAGAGATATCTGAGAAGTATCTCTATAGTTGGCCCTTCATCCCAGTGGTATTTATGGATTGGTCCACAGTTCATGCAATAGGACACGGGGAGCATGCTACTGGGATTTGTCAACATGACCTTGCATTTGTGTTCTGTTGACTGTGTTAGGTTGTTAGTTAGGACCCTATGAGATACCATACACTGGCACTAAGGGTGAGGCACAGGCCTTTGACAGAGGACTGTAGGCCATTTGGTAGTGATACAAGCCATCTGTAGCAGGTCAGTGCTTTCTGTCACTCCTACATTCCCAGTCTGTGAGCCAGTGGATTCCCTGGGGTGACAGGGTAAGTGTGGGAGATGTTCATGGCAATGCTTCCTGTCCATATTGATCCATTGATCTGGATGCAGGCAGGGTGCTGCTTACAGCTAGGGACACACCTGCATAGGACACCTCTTTAGCATGTTGCATTCTGTGGATATTCCCATACAGAAGTGGGGTCATACTGTACTCATTCCAAACAGCAAGGATATGACCCATGATAAACCTGTGGCTAATAGTGGGGTGAGCTGAGTGCATGTGTGATATGGAAGCTACTTGCAGCTGACTCACGGATATAACTGGGTCATTCCCCTTATGCTGCCTTGTGCAGGGACATAGGCAGTCACTCATTATTTCATAACTGTGCCTTTTGTGGTCTGCCAGTGATTGGCCAAACTACATCAGTATTCCATACTACACAGACAACTAATGTGCTGCTAACCTGTATGTACAACTCCAAAGTTGTGTGCAGTTGACAGTTACATTTTATGCACTCTGTCTAGTGCCCTTCCACCTTGTGTACTGTATGTATGTATAGGTCCACATTCATGGCATGTCCATCTTTCAGATGGTGACAGATATTGACATCTGCACAGTGAGTATGGATGACTGCTGACATGGGTATTGCTTTGAAGCATTGTGGTTGGCACTGCAGTTGTCGGAACATGGCCCTGTCAGCCACAGTACTGCCCATAGGCCACCAAGACACAACCCTCCATGCCTACATGCTGACCACTTCCAGACAATATTGAACACACATTAACCTAGCACACAGACCCCTGCATATTGTACACATGCAACAATCTATCTTGTAGATTAGGTCAGTTCGGGTAATCTGTGCTCCACTGCTATTACTCCTCACACTTAAATGTTACTGGATTTCTACATAGGATTGTGGGTGGGGGGGGGCACATCTGATGACTTTAAACATTTGTTATGACTGTACTGGTATTTCAGGTACTCTTCTGGCTTCCATTTCATATTGTATTTCGACCTATCATGCAGACTGGAGGCATATCAATTGAGTACAGATCTTAGGTTTTATTGACCTACATTTCAGTTTCAGACTTCTTACCCTTCAGAACTAACATACAACTGCCAGACCTGTTATAGTCTGTCTGTGTAGGTCTGGAGGGGGGGGGGCTGTTTACCACTGCCATAAATTGGAGGCCTTAGCCCAGCCTTTTTTATGGTCATCTACACCTGCCCTGCTGGCTGAGGCTGGTGGTGGGTATGTCCGCCTTACTGGCATGCATGTGTGTGTCCTATGGAGACACACAGTTATTTGGGCCACTACATGTACTGCGGTGGGATTTGTCACCTTGTCTAGTATTGAATAGTATGTTGACACCAGTATTTGTTATGCATTTAATGCTGCCCATATAGATATCCACTATCTGCTGCCATCCCATTCAGCCACCCGATTCCCTTGCATGCTCATGTCCATACCATAGATACAACTATCAGAACATACTACTCCATTCAGTAATTGATAGGAAGTGTGATTTACCTTGTGGATGGGTCAGTATTGAGGATGGTGCTGGAGGGCTGACTATGTTGGATGCACATAGTACGCTCCCTATACATGGTAAAGCACAGGTAGTGTCATGTTTGGCATCCCTTTTACTGTATGTGCAAGTCAGAGAGACGTGTCATTCCCTGGGTCCCTACCGTGTCAGTGTATGTGCTATGCATTGCCTCTTTGCTAAGGCCTGGGCATACTGGGCACACCTCCTTCTGCCTACTTGGGCAGGTTCAGGTGGTTCCTCCTCTGAGCACTCTGTGCCTGTGCTGGCCTTGGCAATGGTGGGGGGCTGTGTGGCCTTACCTCATGCTGGTTCTGCTGCAGCTGTTTCCGCAGGATCATATTGTGTAGCATGGCACATACTATGAACATTTGTGTACATGTAGCTAGAGAGTACTGCAAGGCTCCAATGGATGTGTCTAGGCAGAGGAACCGTGACTTGAGCATCCCAAACACATGCTCTATTATGATTTGGTTTGTGCGTGTGCCTCATTATGGAGTTCTTGTTCAGGTGTGTGTGCATTTCTGAGGGGTGCCATCAGCCACAGCTCCAGTGTGTAGCCAGCATCCCCCACTAGGTGGCCATATGGGATGCTCCCACTGGCAAATGACTGGTACAGCTGTGTCATATGCCAGATGTGGAAGTCGTGATAGCTTCCAGGGCTGCCAGCACACATATTCAAGATAATGCCCTGGGCATCCCACATGATTTGGCAGTTGATGGAAGGGATGCCCTTGCAGTCTATGTAGACCCTACCCTGCTCACCGGATGGTGCTTTGATGTGTATGTGTGTGTATTCTATAGCACCCACTACCTCAGGGTATCCTACTATTTAGTGGAAGAGACACCTATTGCTGGTCAGTGCCTCACAGGTGTTGAGGAAATATATGTGCTCACTGGCATGTGCTGACATGGCATCCAGGAACTGGTGAAGTGCCCTAGATGCTGATGCTTGTGAGATACCCATGATATCCCCAGTTGCCCTTTGGAAGGTATCCGTGGTTAGTATTCTTAAGCCTACACATACCTTGGTATCCACTGGGATGAGTTCCCCTCTGTTGGTTCTGTGTGTGTGTGTGTGGTGGGGCCGGCACAGATCAACAATTTGCTGTCCCTGTCCACCTTGTAGTGCTCCACTATCTCCAGCTCATGTAGCCCCTGGTAGGTTACCCTGGGTCTGTACACTCATTTCCTCTTCCTCACTGTGAGATGGTCATCAGCATTCACATCCTCACCATCCTCAGCCTCTGGCACATATTGATGTATGAGAGTGACAGGAGCCCTTAACATTTTGTTAGTTTTGTCAGGTAAAATTTCCCCGTCTGTGTACACTGGTGGTGTAGAGTTTATGGGAAAAAACAGACTGAAAGGTATTTGCATAATTTATAGTAGTGTGCTGAGCTGCTGCCTGTGTAATTGGCTGATTCTATTACATTTAACCTGCCAGCTATGCTAATTCTCTTTGATTGCCTTCCTATTGCTGTTTTCCCTTCCCATTGCCTTCCCGTTTAAGCCCCGAGGCATGCCGTGCATATCCAGTGCTCAGATGTGAACAGTGCTGCTATTTTCTGATTTTGTTTTGCTTATTTGGAGTGCACACCCATTTAGGCAACGTAAACACTGCTAGGCAGCCTTGGGAACACCCTCCTTCCTTAGCTTTGCTTAGCTGAGGGCAAACATGGGCCACAGAGCTCCAATAAGCTTACAGCATTTTATCTTATTTATTTATTTAATTTATTTATTTAATATTTCTTTTACCAGGATAAATCCATCTGGACGATAAGTGTCCATTTTCAGTGGAGTCCTGGGGAGAAAAGCTCCAAGGAAGTAACAGTGTAAATACATAAGTTATTGAAGAGTGACATAATAAGCAATGAATTGTAGTTAGATAACAAGAAAGCTAGCATATAAGGCAAAAACAGTTAAATGCAAAACAATCACATAGTACAGTCAGGAGATTGCATGTCTACAATAACAGTATAATATATGTAAATAAGATACTCAGGTGTAGGTCCTTATTTACAATATTTACAAAAAGTGCATTGCAGGTAACAGTATAATGTATGCATTGGAGGCTTCAGTGGGAAGTCTGCATGTATTACACACCCCCTTATGAGGTCATCCAACTCTTACACAATGGTGTTGCTGCACCTACACAGTTGGGTGCAAGCTAACACTGAGAGGAAATCTGTGATTTAGTATCAAGCCCCTCATTTATATAAACAGGAATGCTAATTCATAGTTATCACACTCACACTGAGCCTTCCTCCTTAGCAACCACTATTCCCTGGTATTGTTGTCTTATGCATGCCATTAACTATTATGGCAAAATGCTGATTTGGGTATAAAGGCTTATTTCCCCTTTTTTTCCTTATTTTTGGAGCGATCCCTACGCTTAAGCGGTCGAGATCAGCCGAAAAAAAAATAAACTTGTTTTTTATAAAATTGCAACTATTTTTCATGCCAATGGCCATATATTTGGCCATTGGTATGCCTGCTACATTGAATACATGCCTTCTTTCGAGCTGTCATGCCCCCATTTTGTAATTTTCAGAAATGTATTCAGTTAGTTACCAAATACATTTCTGTAGGTTACACTATTCCTGCACAGATGCCTGTCTGCTTCCTGGATCACTAATTCACCTCATTTGCATGGTTTTCACCAGTAAATGAGGTAATTAGCATATATCAGTAGTGTCCATGCAGGAATAGTGTAGGAGTGCTCAGGCACATCCTGGGAGCTCGTTCCTGGATTGCTCGTCGGCCATATTGCGTCCAACAGCTCTTACAGTATTTCTGCAGTCCATGCAGAGCTTGCTGAATCCGGGGGAAAGTGTTTTTTAGAGAACCCCCACCCCCGAATCAACAATGATTTCATGGGAAATGCAGAGGGAGGGGGAAGAGATGGAACAATGTGCAGTAATGGAAAAGATGAACAATGCAAGCCATGAAATTAAGGAATCAGAGAATGGGGTAGGTATACAAATGAGAGATATAAAATATTTAACTAAACCAGCCTAAACATAACAGAGAGTTTTTTTCTAAAGTTATCTAAAAAAGGCTTGAAATTTGTCCCCAGGAAGAGAACTGATCCAGCTGATATCTTAATAGAATTAAAAGTTTTTATAAGAAAATTAAAGAATTTTATAGTGATTTTAGCAGTTTCACTACTGCTGATGCGTTTTTTTCCTCTATCCCCCATGAAGAAGGAATTGAAATGTTTTAGGAGACAGTTTATGAACTAAGTACATTAGATTCTGTTATGACAGATTTTATTTGTGACTTGATGGAAATGATTTTAAAGTGTAATTATTTCTGTTTTGAGGGAGAATATTTCGGACAGATATCTAGAGTGGCAATGGGAGCTAGCTGTGCCCCAACATATGCAAATATTATTATATATGCAGGAGAAAAAAATCCATTGTGACAAGTACAGGAATCGTTGGAACTTGTACCTATGGTTTTTGGATGATATATTTATTTTATGGAAAGAAGCAAATTAAGTCAGGGATAAATTTGTAAAGTAAATTAATAAATTACTCTCCATTCTTAGTTTCACCTACAAACATTCTGACTTAAATATAAGTTATTTGGATATGAAATTATCTAAGAACCTTGTGACACAAAAATCTGAATCTAAAAATCACAGGAAGGAGACATTTTCATATAGTTATTTAGATTTTTACAGCTGCCATCCAAAACATACTAAGAAGAATGTTTTTAAAGGACAATGATAGCCATGAGAATATGCTCAGATATTGAAATTTTTGAGGCAGAGGCTGTTAAATTGTTGGAATTGTTCACAGAAAGGAGATACCCCTCTAGATTGATTTAACAAAGCTATTGTGGAAGTTAAGGAGGGATGGTGTATTAGATGCAAACCCCTGCTAGGAACCCGAGAACCATTCAAAAACTTTGTAAGGAAATTTCAGTTGAAAACAATGCCTATTTAAATGCTATCATCATCCCTTATGGGTGTTATTCAAAAGATACAAAGAGCATTGTTACTATAAATTGGGCTATGTTCAAAATTTATGATGGGATATCTAGTATGGTAGTTGACAAGCCATTATTTTTGAATAAAACAGGCCACAATTTGAAATTTTGGTTTGAGCACCTGGTGAAATTTGGTTCTGATTAACTTAATAAAGGCACCAGAAACTGTGGTATGTGTAATATCTGCCCTCACATTCTAGAACAGAACCAGTTATATTTAACATCATTGTACATGATTTTGAGACTTATGGATGGAAATTGTAACACATCAGGGGTAGTCTACATTGGAATATGTACACAATGTGATAGTTACTACACTGGGAAAACAGAAAGAGCCTTTAAAACAGGAATGTATGAGCACTTGAACACAATTAAAACCAAAAATCAAAACAATTGTGACAAGTACAGAGGTTTTAAGTTTGGGATGTTGGGCAAAGTTGACAAACAAAATAGGAATGGTATATGGGAATTGTATCTGGAAAGGAAAGAACTGGAGTGGCAGTTAAGATGTAACACCACCAAGATTAAATGGACACACTTCTATTATCACTGTGTTAAAAATAAAAGGACTGGATTTATGATAATGGTATGGAATGTTCATAGGTTCATAGATTAGTACTAGGCTAACTGCCCTTGCAAGCCATTTTAAGCCTAGCCAATTATCCCCTATGAGATTCAAATCCTGTACCTTGTGTTTATAAGGCAAACACCTCGACCACTAGGCCACCCCAAACCTTTATTGAACATGATTCAAACACTTGTAAAAATGTATTCATGAAGTGTTTATTTAAATTCTTCAATTAATGATGAAACTTTCATAAAAAATAATAGTTTTATATTTTTAGATTCATATGATTATTCTTTCAAATGTTTCAGATTTTTAACATGAATGTTTAATTTAAGAATACATTTTCCAACTGTGCACTTGTAATCACATCATTCTGAAAGGGCTCACTCTGGAAACTAAGTAGGGTCAGACCTGGTTAGTTTTTGGATGGGAGACCACCTGGTAACACAGGATTTTTTTTTTTTTGTAAGTTTTTATGTAGTACATTGTTTTAAAGTGTTTTTAAGAGTTATTATTACACAGTGAAGAAAAAGTGCTTTACAAAATATTATTTGGTCACTTATATACATAATCACATATATGTATGTTTATTTTTATAGTAATTCATTTATGCAGTTCATGCACATTGTTTAATGTAGCTTTAAGAAATAACAGACCATAAAATGATTATTTAATTAATTCTTATTAACAATAGGGTATAAAAAGGGATGAAAGCTAAAAGATGGCAGGTTCTGAAGAAGTCCAACCACAGGATTTAATAAACTCTGTGTAGGCACAGTGTAGAGCCTACATGGAATATATCCATGTACACGGCCACAATTCCCCCTCAGCAGTGCACCATGCATATTAATAATGGTGTGCTGCTGAGGTAGAGCCGAGGAACAGGGATATTGAATCAGTGTAGGGAGAAGTGTAGATGCTACCTGTCATTGTGGATGTCAGGTCACATGTTAAGTAGGTCCCCATTAATATACCCCACCACTGTTGATATGCTATGAAGTCTGTTAAACATCTAATATTTAATTTTGTTTTATTAATTTTTTTATTTTTTATATTTCTGTTTGTAAGGCACGGCGTGGAGCACCACAATGCTAAGCAGTCGTCCGATATAGACAGTTGACACCTGCTACACATCTAAAAAGAGAATCTGGATGTAATTAAGGATAATAATTAATGCAATTATTCTATTTGATTTTATTTTTCATTTTTACTGTTACTGTTTGTGCTTTGCTCCACAGAGCTGAACACTGCTTATACATACATGCCAGATATCTAAAAATAGAAACCAGATGTAATTAATTATTTATTTAAAGTTTACATGTGTTTACTCACGTTTACACATTTTTGCTTGGTGCTGCATGGTAGTCAATATCATTAAGAGGTAGCTCAGTAGTATATGTGAAGGAATAGTGGCTTTCATAATATCCAAGTAGCTAAATAGGTAAAGCCCAGACTTCACGTGTTGTAGGTCCTGTGTTCGACTCTATAGCAGGGAGAACATGTATGTAATTTAAGATAGTATTTTTGTATAATTTAAGAACAGAAATGTAAAATATGGCACTGCTGCATGCTACTGAGCTCTGCTGAGCTCTGCTCAACCATGTTAAGCACTGCATAAACATGATAATTGCTGCTAATGTTTGCGTGGTGCTAACCTTCACTAAAACCATGATTGTGCAAATGTTCTCTCTGCTCAGTTATGCTTAGCTGATTTGCACAATGCTAAGTGACCTGGTGCTTTTTTGAATGTTGTTCAATGACATGTAAGGATGGGAAAACTGCCTATATTAAGTGCAATAGGCAGGAATTATGCAGCATTCATTGGAGTTCAATCAACTGGTGATATGGCAGGTAGGTCTGGTGAAGGTGCATGCTTTTGGGTGAGGAAGTGGGGTATTCAGGAGTCCAGGGTCATGGTTGGTTAAAAACCATGAAGCCAGGCTGATGCAGGGCAGATTCCAGGGCTTGGAGTGTAAGGCAGAGGCCTGGGACCATTTGGCCAGGGAACTCACCAGTATTACTGGTATCCCCAGCACAGGTGAGCAGTGTCATCACCACCATGATGACCTGAAAAGGAGACAGAGGAGAACCTTGGATACCTGGGTCCAAGAAGTGAGAGAGCAGGGAATGTTCCACAAGTATGTAAGTATGTTTTCCACTGTCTTAACAAAATACAAGATGAATGTCTGCAAAACTGGTATTCATAATGGGTGCATCTCTCACAACAGCTGCAGCTGAGAGGGCTCACAATATCAAGTCCCATGTTGGGCGTCTGGCCAGGTTGCACCATGAGTGTGCTGAGTATGGATGTATTATGCTAACTGTAGTGCAATAGGCATGAAAGAGTAAAGCATTAACTGCAATAAAGTTTATACAAGAAAATCTGTAGTTCAATAAATGAGGAATTAGAGCTACAGTGCAATAAATGAATAATAACAACTGTAGTTCAATAAAAACAAGAAACAATACCAATAACAGTAAGCAAAATGGTGTACAGTAGGATTGTGTTGTCATAACCATTGCAGTAGAGCTATATGCATTGACTCTATAATGTAAGGTTGCTGCAGTCAAGTATAACACTGTAATTGCTGTAGAATGCAAATGTAATGGCCTGTAAACTGTATAGTTTAACTCATACTACTGTTCAAGGCTGTCTCCAGGCCAATATCAGTCACATAATTTTCTGTTTTCCACAGAGTTCAGGTAATTAAGGTATATGGGTGAGGTAGCCCACTCCATGGGCAGATATTGTGTGTGGACTTCACAGATATTTCAGAACAATAACAATAAAATGTATTCACTAGCATTGTTCATTCTAAAGTAAAGCTGTATTAATATATGCAGTATGGTTGTATTCCATGCATGTATGTCCCACTGTCACTACAGTCTGTTATAACACTGTAACAGTACTAGAATGCCAGAGGAATGTCCCCTAACTTCTATTGCTCAATTCATAGTATGGTTCCAGTTAATCTCCTGACAAGTATCAGTCACCCAGTAATCAGCAGTGACTCAATAGCTCAGTCTGTAAAATGCCTTGTATACAATACATTTTGCCATACACAGTTCAAAACCAGTGGTATGTAGCACTACATTTTCAGTATCAGTCATGTAATGCTCAAATTATATCTCACCCCAGCAACACAAAGTATATATGGGTGAGGTAGCCTTTTATTATGTGCCAATATTTTATTTGGATCTCACAGAGCATTACAATCAATACCAAGAATGTGTTCATCAGCATTCCTGTTTCGTAAATAAATCTGTGTAATCCCAGTATGGCTGTATCTCTTGCATGTCTGTACTATGTTGCTGCAGTCAATTATGCCATTATTTGCAGATGTCCCCTGCAGTCACAGCTATTGGGTTCTACTTCCCATACCAGTCAATTAAGGCACAACAGCTGTCTAATTTACTTACTGTATACAAACATGCCTCTTAAATGTCACAGTTTCTCATAATGTAATTAACACTGCCTAATCAATCTGTCACATGATTACCAGATAAATTATTACCTGGAATGCAATGTATTACCACATCCATTTACAGAACACCTTGGTAGTTATAGAAGTACATATTATGTGAAAATGTTCTGTGTAAGTGGGTACCTGCATTTGATAGTGCTTGACCCTTACTGTCCCATGCTATCAGCTTGACAGATATGTACATGCTGCAACAGCTATAGGAGAATTGCAGTCACTGTAATGACAACTGACAGTACACACCTATAGAAGTATTTATTACTAGTGTTTTCAGAGATATCATCTGCAATATCACTAATGGAATGTTTTCTCTCTCTCTCCCCATCCCTTATCTCAGTTTATTCATTACTGCTATGTATTATTATCATTTAATGTTAGCATACTTTGTTAAACTACTATATTTTGGAAAATTTGGTTGATTATTGTTATGTTTTATCATGATTCAATATTAACATATTTTGTTAAACTAACTGTTATGTTGGCCTTATGGTTTACTTCACACTGGCATGCTGTTACCATACTGACTATGTTACTTAATGTTGTGTTGCACATAATATACATTAATATGTATTTGGATTAATAAACATGATGTTCCATTCTGTTAATACTAACAACGGTTTAGTTATTACTAACTATAACTTATTGCTATACCTCATTTACCACAGCATGTCAAGGTAAGTTGGTTCTGGCTGATCCCCCTACTTTGCCTCAACTGACCATGGCACTGGGTCCCAGCATGTCTGGGACCCAGACTGGTGGTGCCCCCTCTGCTGCTTCTGCACTACCTGCAGTGTCAGCTAGTACCACCCCACAGGACGGGGCTAGGCCCCCCCTCTTGGAGCGGTGGCAGAGAGGGAGTTGTCACCTGAGACGAGCTGCTGGTCCTGATGTGCAGGATAGTCTACCATGGCTATAACCATTCCCTGCATCAGATTGAGGACTTGGCCAATCTGGTGGGCCAGCCTCACCATGGTGCCCAGCCTCCAGCACAGCCACCCTCGAGGCAGTGATGGAGCAGTGCTGACAGTCCCATGGGTGAGTATGTGAGTCATACTGCTGCTGTCTGGAGGCACATAGGACTCAGATTCCACAACACCCTCCCTGTCCAAGGTGTTCACTCCCTCATGTGTCATACACCTTCCCTGTCTGCTGTCCTGTCTGTCTTGTCTGTTTGCAAATACATCCTCACCTATCCAACTTCCCTCCCTCACATGTACCTATGTTCCTTCCCCAATATTCCACTCTCACCTTAAAAAAAATGGGCACCTGTCCCAAAAAAATATATTGTCCCATACATAGCTCTCCATTTTGCATACATGCCCACTGGACACATGTAATCTGGTCCAATTGGCTTGACAACACAGTTATATTGTTCTCTCCCCTCTCTCTGGGGTGAAGAGTTCAACATCATGTACAAATTCTGTCAAGGTGCACAGTTGTTGCTGTACAAGAAATGGATAGCTATTTTTTTTCCTATACCCTTCCTGCACATCCCTACCTGCCTTTCATTATGCCCCCCCCATTTGCTCCCATTTCTCCACTTTCGTATCTCCCCTTTTTTCTTTTCTTTATATATTTTTTAAGAGTGATGCTGCATGACAAGCCACGTCATGCAGCTTCAGTTAGCTCAGCTAAATAGAGCTATAATGACTGTATGTGTTTATGACATTGTAGGATAGTATTACAAAACAAACACCTCTGCCATGTTTTGAACCTGAGCGTATCACACCTAGAACACACTGCATTAACCCTCCATACCATGCAACTCTTTATTAAAACAGGTGTTTTATACAAAACCTGGTAATTGCCAGTTACACTCATTAGGCATGTTTCAGTGGAGCTGTGAGTCATGCCATGCCATGCAAACTGGAATTTAAAAGTAATGGAATAAATGTGAGTGTACCTTGGACTCTGGTGCAATAGTACGCCACTAGACAGCCAAAGACATGGTTATGTATGTTATAAGTGAGGCCTGTGATAGCAGGTAAATGTGACCTTTTATCAGCAACACGTAGAAAGACACCTGCTAAGGCATCAATGGCAAAGTACATATACAAATGGGAGCCTGATGCAGAAATACAGCCATGTAAAACCATGCACATATTGATGGATGTGGAAAATGTTTGCCACAGCCTCTATGTGTGCACATACATCTTGCAATACAGCTGCTCTAGTAGTGACTCAGTATCTCAGTCTATTAAATGCCTTGTATACAGTACATTTTGCCACTCACAGTCCTGGGTTCAAATCCAGTGTTGTGTTGCATTTCAATGACATTATTGTGAAGACAGCATGTAATGAAATACACATGCACTCTGTATCCACACAAAGCATTACAAATGTAATAACTGCTTTTCACTGTTGGAAGTCATAGGCCTACAGGTAGGACACTCATCACATATCTGTATAGCATAACTATATGTCGCCTAGTACTCTGTTAGTGACACAATTGCCTAACATACATACCATAAACACATGCCTTAATTGCAGTGTAAAGAGAACTCTCAGCCTAGCTTTGCCTCTACAACAAGGGTGACACAGATGACACAGGTACACCTACAGCTTGTTGTCCTCCAAAGTGTTCACACCCTCTGCCTATGTCTATTACCTGCAGCAGCAGCTGCAGCCTGTGGTGCACACAGCTCTATGTAAAGGTTTCTGCTACAGACCTACCCTCTGTGACAAAGTAGTCTCCTCACCCCAGTAATGTCCATCTCAACAACTAAGAAAGGGGCCCTGGTCTACATAAAGGCCTTATATATTACACAGTGGTTCTATGTCATTGGCTAATGATAGTGCAATTCAGCTGTTTAGGCTGCAGTTAGCATATCAGAACCACAGATTGGTTTAGAGGCAATTATCTGCTAAGAGGGAGCATGTTAAAAATGCAAGCAGTTGGCTATGGGGAAACATTCTATATGAGACTTTCTCACATAGAGCATGTCTCTGTGAAACATTATCAGATGCAATTTTCAACAGAGGAGTACTGGACCCCAGGAGGTATGTAACTGTTTTTTGTGTATAACAGGATACAAATGGTAGGATAGAGGTATAGGGGATAGGGATTACAGCGGTAAGCCTGTCTTACACCTGTGGTAATGACATGTCATTGATACCCTGCTGTCTTACACCTACAGGGGATGTACAATACATGAGGGCTGCATTGTCATTTGTCATTGAGGCACACTGGAGTTGTTGGACTGTCCCTATATAGAGGTTGTAATAGCACACTGCTATTTGTCTGGCACTGATCTTATGACATATTATGGGGTGATTGGCCTTAGGGAACACATCACAGTGGACCGGAGTGTTGGGTGTATGATCATACAGCAGAATCTCTCATGGCACACAGGGAAATACCTCAGTAATGATACTATCTCAGTTTTATCCACACCCATAGTATGCTGACATACTGTGGGGTATGGCATCTATGAGCAAGCAGTGGATAGTGCCAGCCACTTTGTTCTTGCTGTATCTGTACATAGTGGATGTCCATGTATCTGATGCTGTAATGTGTTTCCCTTTTGTCGCCTTTCAGGAATAATGTATCATAGACACCATGCCCCCTTCTCAGATGCAGAGAATGAACTAATACTTGCAAGACTACACCAACATCACCACATCCTCCTATCCAGGGGGAGGCATAACAGGGAGCAGCAGGCTGCATTATGGGCAGATGTTGTATGGGATGCAAATGCCGGTGGCCACCAGGAGTGGACATATGAGCAGGTTCAACACCACACTACAGGCATGGTGATTGCTGCATGATGAAAGGCAGCTGATGTAGTCAGGGATCATGCCTTGTGTACTGCAGTATTGTGTTACCATGCCTCTTGTAGTAGTCAACAATGTATACTGTATGCTGGCATGTGTCATGAGTATGTGGCATACTTTTATGTACCTTATGTTGTCTGACATTGTACAGGCGGTATTGTTACACAATGACAGGTGTGTCATAGACCTGTGTATGTTTCTCTTCCAGGAGTCTGAGGGGATAACCTATGGACACACATTGCAAGTAAGGTAGCACAGGATGGCATGGCAGCACAGCAGAAATATGACATCAGCAAGGTACAGCATTATATGTGCATGTCTCCATAGGTTCATTTGTGTATGACAGTCTAACAAGGACAACGGTATCAGTCAGCATACTCATGCATTCATAATTTGTGATAAGGTCCGCTACCCTTGATACATGTCACCTGTTTTTTCAAAACTTACACATCTACAAGCTGTGGTGATGGAGTGTACCTATCTACAAATATCATGTGTCCAGTTCAAACTGTTGGCCAACATCAGTTATGATTGTCCTGTTCTGCATTCCATCGTGTAACCTGCACATGATGTGTGTCACAGCAGATGTGTGCTTTACATGCATGGGGGCCTGTTTCATGTAGGATGTACTGTGTGCATTATGTAGCAGTCTCCCCTGTATGTGCTATGTATACCATATTGATGCTGTGGGTGTGTAGAACACGTGACACATGTGTTGCTCCTGTCATGGCAACACTGGAGGTACACAGTGGGATCTTACACCTCCGTGTATGGGGACATATACATGCCCATCAAGGCATGTTGGAGATGGACAACATTTTTACAGTCATGACACAGACTCCATAGGACATGTTATCTACACTGTATATTGGTGTATCGTGGCACTTGTGTGGATGCTACAGTTATATGATATGCCTATGTGGTGACATGGCAAGGGTGCCATTGCACACAGTGATAGGTGTGCTTGCTGCCACAGTCAGTATAGTAGTAACAGTCTGACATTTACATCCAAAGCCTGTTGGTATAGGTGGTACAACAGTGAATGCATCCCTACATCCTAATGCACAGTGACCATCAAAGGGCATGGCACAGTGTGTCCATACATTCATGTGTAATGGCTTAAGTGTGAGCAGTGTGCTGACACTACATTATTGCTCTGTGGTGTATAATATCCCACAGGGTAGTATCGTGCAGTGGTTAGCATCTTGTCTTTGTCAGTGGCTCAGACAACAACTGACTGTGTCATAGGCCATACTGGATAACTGTTGGGTCTGCGTCAGAGTTAGTAATGGCTCCAAATATGCAAACACCTGCTACTGTACAAGACAGAGGTCACTGACAGTGGCTCTGACTGCAGGGAGGGAATACCTAGAAGGGGCATGCCATTAATGGTGGATGGGGAATCCCACTGGTAAGTGGCATCAGTGCAGCATAGGTCTCCATGTGCTATGTTTCCAGGGTATGAGTCTCAGACATATGCCTATACACCAGCTGCTATACCACTCTGAACATGATGTACACAGTTTCCACCATGGCTTGCTGCCCTAATATACACATAAACCTTGTCGGCCAAGGATGGTGGAGTGAGACTGCTGTCCGACATCCATCACCTAGTGTGACAGTAATAGGGCTCTGCTGGTCACAGTTGGTAGGCACGATCCTGCATTGAGTGACATTAACAGTGTTTGACCCAGTGACAGTAGGTGTACGACAGTGTTCATGCTGGTATCCATGCTAACCCATATCATGGCATTTCAGGTGACATGGCTCATAGATCTGGGGACACTGCTTGGCAATAGATGCTAGTTGTCCTCTGTGCAAGTAAGTATTGCAGTTACATCCATCATGCTGCAAGGTGAGAGTCATGCAACATGTCTTTACAAACCACAGACAAATACATTACAGTTGTGTAATATGTACACACTGTGTGTGTTGCCTACTGATGCTGCAGCTTCCATGTCCACAGCATGTTCCAGGTCCATACCTATACTACCCTGGAGTGGTGCCATGACATCCCCACATGCAGAGCTAACATATATCATCATGTGTGTAGCAATATGAACTACAGCCCCCAGTGTGAGGTCCACGCTGGTGCGATCTGGCCACATGACAGTCTCCTTAGAACTACCAGCACATACTGCCCCTTGCAGACAATAGACATATATGTCAAGAAAACCATTTATAACCACCTGTGGGATGCTTGACAAAGCGTGACTGCACCTCCCCTTCAGATGTGACCGACATGTCTGCAGAGCTCTATGCCCATGCATTATGTCATTTGCTTTACAACTGCATTAATGTGGCTGTACAGAATAGAAGGGACACAGGCTCATCATGGGTCAACACACCTGAGTGGTGGACAAGTGCTATTAGCAGGCTGTGCAATAACAGGTGGACATTGCTGTGCGACATTTGTGGTGATAGTGCTCCCAACATGGTGGCACAATCTCCTCAGGTAACAGCAGCACATAGTGTTGTAATTTTGTGTAAACACAGTAAGTGACACCTGTTGCCACTCACACTAGGACCAGAACACACAGTGCAGTGACATGTGTAACCCCAAAGGACAGGACTAGATAGTTGCTGACAGCAGATGTCATGATGCTACATATGATGGGTCTGTACTCATAGCTAACCTGTACTCCCACACTGTCTGCATCATGTATACTCCCTAGTCCCCACCACATGTGACACATGACAGACCTACAACCTGTCCCATAACAAACATATTGGCAGAGCAGTTCATAACTGGCCTCACAATGGAAGGCACACAGCATCTATTGCACATGCTAACATTCCAGATTGACTCCCACCTGTCATGTAACATGGGTTAGTAAAACCACTGGGAAGTTCTTGCATTCATACTGACACCACTATCTGCACACCAGCCGAGTGGACTATGACACCTGTTCTACCCTTGCACAGAGGTGGTGCATCCACAGACCAACATAACTATATATCTCTTTGTGTAACTATCCATAACTGTATGCCTGTAGGGGAGATCATCAAGGAGCTGATCAGCACACGTATCTGTGGTGTAAACATGGTTGAGTGTACACACTTTGGATGTGTGACAGGGGGTGCATGACTGTAACACATGGTGGACACTTCCAAGGCAGTCAGCAGGGGCATGTGTGAGGGTACATCAGGCCATACAACCCCCAGACTGTGCCAAGCCATCTGGCTATACCACCCATTCAGGCAAAATGTACAAAGCACCCACATAGGCATCCACAATACTGTCATTGTAGGGCTCATTACGTGGTCCACTGATGGCAGACATGTGCATCCTAGGGGCATCCAATTCTAATAGCTGATCTGTAAGCAGCAGTACTCAACAGGGCACAGTCTTGGGTCCTGTACTGCTTGGAATGTATGTCATCACAGTACACGAGTACTGAAGGACTGAGGCTAACAGTGTTGGCTGCTGCCTGCTAATTGTGAGCACTCATAGAGTCTCTGTGTTATGTCAGTACCCTGCAAGAGGATATTTGAAACACATGGCTAGTGACATACTAATGGCCATAATCATCAAGCGATATATATATATATATATATATATATATATATATATATATATATATATATATATATGTATAGTATCCTTACCCTCAGGTAGACCTATTTACCCAGTTAATAGCGCATCAGTCCAAACATATGATGTACATACCCAGGGCTGAAAAGTGGGCACACAAACCTGGCCACACAGATGTACACCTAATGTGCTGAGATCACCATGTCTATAAAGTGGTATGGCAGGAGTCATATGGCATAGCTGAGTCCACAGTCACCAGTAAGTGACATACTCATAGCCTCCACATACTCTTCCCTCAGCATGCCAATATCTGACTCCAACAGCCATTTGTTGATGCACCTTACCAAGCTGTACTGGCACTTGCACACAACAGCATGGTCCCTCGCAAGGCCACTAGACATCTTCAGTATGTACTCAATGCTGTTCATCTGCAATGGGTGTCATTGCCACCTGTGGCATATAGTATACTCAGAGGTGATCTGTGCCTTGCATATGGAGCAGGTTGTGACCCTGCTTGAGTGCATATGCTGCCTATCTGTAGGGAGCATAGCAGATGGATGACTCACTCTATGAACATCAACCTATGTGATGTAAGTACTACATGCGTGTGAGAGACATTTGACTAGCAGACATAAACACACCATTGAAACAGATCCTGCCTAATGGTACATAGAGCATCTCAGTGCACCTCAGCACATGCCAACTGTTTGATTGGGTGGGCGACCATCATCTTAGCACACGGCATCTGCCTGAGTCCCTCTTGGACCGGGGCAATATGTGTTGATCCTGTACTGAGGGTTATATAGATGTTTCTGATTGTGAGGGCTGAATGGCCATTATGCTAGTTAAGTTCACATGTCCTATGGCTCCATAACATGATGTACAATGTTGGAACAGCCTCACACACAAACATGGCCACATTCAGGCTAGCACCACTACCACTACCTGCATACAGGACATGCCAAGGCACACATGTAGTTTCAGTTGGCTGTACATAGATTAGAACACTTACCTATGTAGTGGTACACATTACAGATCACAGTACCTGGTGCATGCAACACACCTCATGTCTGCTATTACTATCCATTTAGAACATACAATGCTTGTTAATATCAGCAAGCCTTTTTGTGGTCAGTCATTTGGGGGGCCACATCATCCGCTACAAATACAATAATGCAAAACCTTACCTATGTCTAAGTTAGAGAGGTTATCATACATATACCATATGGATCTACACACACACCAAGTTGGTCAGAGTGAGAGTAAAATCCCTACCTATCTAGTCTTATACACTATAGATCACAGTATTTATCGCATGCTCCACGGCTTGTGTCTGATACTACACTACCAGCTGGTAGTCTTAAGGTAGCTGACATCATCAGGCCTTGTTGAAGAGGGTGGTTTGGAAGCTAACAGCAATTTACAGGCCCAAAAAGAGCATAACCATTGCAGGTGGATAGTCTCTGATGGCATATTTGTTGCTTTGCAGGAGGATAAACACACACACACACACAGACACACACACACACACACACACACACACACACACACACACACACACACACACACACACACACACACACATATGCCCCTAATGTGACTGGAGTAAGATTAGAACCTCTGCCTATCTAGTCTTATATACTATAGATCAGAGTAGGGTACTTATCACACTGCCACAGGTTACGTCTGTTGTATATGTGATCTCAGGCACAGTACCTGTGCGTTACACAAACTAGGCTTGTGTTGAATAGCATCTGTGGCCTGCAGAGTGATATTGCTTCATACTGTTATTTGCATTTAGTATCCTAGCAGTGAGATACCTGTTGTTATCCTAGCTACGTGTATACACTTATCAGTATGGCCATATGTGGCTACTTGCAGTTGCATAGGTGAAACTATGGACAGGCACAATGTGTCCTGTCCATACATGCATTGACACCATTAAAAATGACACCACCTGTTCACCTGTGTCTGTCTACGTGGTGACATCCAGCAGACACAGGGATCTATAGATAAGTGGATTATGTACTGTTGCGCCCTTAGTTTGGATCCTTTGAGCAACATTATGGCTGTGTGATAGTGCAGATTTATCACCATTAATAGGGTATGTCAGATAATCCAGACATCCACACACATAATTCTGTATATCACAGGGATGTATATATAAATGTAGCTGTGTGTATATGATTTGTACATGTGTTATGCAGATATATGGGGGGTGACAATGTATTATTTAAATATATATATATATATATATATATATATATATATATATATATATATATATATATTGGCATATATCTATTGACAATACATAGCTATAGGTATACTATGCCTGTGAGAGATAGATACTGACACACGGATATGTATATCTATATGTATGTATGTATAGACATGTATACATAACAGACTATTTCAATGAAGGGCCAACATAATTGTGTTTATTTTTCCTAAGTGTACGGTCATGCCCAGTAGGACTGTCAGTACTTATAATGTGACTACAGGCCAAACCTACCTGTACTCCAGTCCAGGATTTTGTATGTTCCAGACATTAACATCCACCCCTGTTTCTGCTGTATTGCACTTCACTTAAATAACTACAGCATTCTCCAGTTGTCTGCTGTACTCATAGTCGGCCTTAAGCATAGGCCAACTAGGCAGCTGCCTAGGGTGCTGATCTAGCAGGGGCACTTTTCCAGTATTTATTTGGTGTAGGTAGACCAGGATAGGGGCACCGGTTAGTGTGGTGGGGGGGGCGCCATGGAGCCCTTTTGCCTAGGACACTAGTTGACCTAAGGCCACTCCTGGCTGTACTTTATATGTGACTGAGGTTGAAAATGTTACACCACTGACAGACTGACAGTCTGCAGACCTGTCAACTGTCCTGATTTTCACAGAATATCCAGTTTTGCCTTATACGTTTGGTCTGTTCCTCATACATTTGTGGTCTTCCGGTGCTTTCTTCAATTTTGATGTCAATGCATGCTACTAACTACAGACAAACATTTGTGTTTCAGACTTTATATCCTTCAAAATTATGTGATAATGTAACACCTTTAATTCCATCAACTGTCTAGGTTTATGTAACCAATATTTCAATTCTGTCCCTATGTTTGGGCCTCCCCCCCCCTCCCAATCTTTATGGCTTTGTCCAGATTTCTTGTACAAAGAGTTTGATTGATGAGACATTCTGTGAAAATACCAACATAGTACTACCTCACATGAAAAAGATGTGAGTAATTCCAGATTAGAACCATCAACACCATCATCCATGCTAGCTTCCCTAGTTCATTGAGCCACATGGGTCACTAGACAGAGAGGAATCATTCATCAGACAATCAACAGAATACATATGTACAATGTTATCCTGTGTGACGGGAGACATAAAATTTGTGAACAATATCTATGTTACAGCGCTGAGATTGCCTGGTGCAGTGATATACCATAGCTGACTTTCTGTTAATGTGGTTATATGGGTACACTGCTGTATTCGGGGAGGGGGAAACAGCACTTGATCAGCTTGGTAGACATAGTCCAAATATCAGCTGTGCCCACTATTTAACATCTCCTTTGCCTGATGTCATGAATATTCCAACTATGACGCCTAGTGAATATTGAGGTGTATGTACTATTGGACTGAGTATCTGTAGTCCCATGTGGATGTTAAATCTGACCAGATCACCCACTATATTTCCTTGTATAACAGCAGCAGATCCATACATATGATGCTTTATTATAGTAATCCTTACAATTAGTGTGTAGGTTAGAGACTTACCTTCTGAATGCAGCAGTTGACAGAACTGTACTTCAGGGCTGACGCTGTATGTTGCAAGCAGTACACAGCCAATAAATGGATAGGTACAGGTTGTGTGGGTTGCCTGGCATCAGCTATTTTAATACATGTGTGGGTGTAGCAATGAGGTGTCAGTCCCTAGGGCCCTAGATTGTCAGTGAATGTGCTATACACTGTCTCTTAGCCAATGCCAGGGCATACTGGGCATGCCTATGTCTGCCTACAGGGACATCATCAAGGGGCTCCTCTTCCAAGTCCTCCTGTGAGTGTGGCTATGTTGAGCTAGGCACTGGTAGGGGGCTGGGTATCACTTCCCTTTGCTGATCCTGCTGCAGCTACTTCTGCAGGATCATATTGTGTAGCATAGCACATAATGTGAACATATGTGCATATGTAGCTGGACAGTACTGCAAGGCTCCACCAGATATGTTGAGGCACTGGAACCATGACTTCAGCAACCCAAAGAGATGCTCTATGATGTTCCTAGTTTGGCATGTGTGTCATTATGGTGTTCTTCAGTGGGTGAGTGTGCATTTCTGATGTGTGTCATCATCCATGGTTATAGTAAATCCACCAGTAAATGGCCATGGAGGATGCAAACATCTGGTACAGCTGTGATGCATGCCAGATATGGAAGTTGTGATAGCTGCCAGGGGTGCTAGCATGCACATTCATGATCATGCCCTGGGCATTGCACACAACCTGGCAGTTGATGGAGTGGTACCCCTTGCTGTTGATGTAGATTCTACCCTCCTCACTGGGTGGTGCCTTGATGTGTACATGGCTGCAATCTATGGCACCCAGTACCTCAGGGTAGTGTGCCACATGATAGAAGTGTTACATATTGCTGGCCCTCGCCTCAGGGATGAGAGGAAAATAAATGTGCTTACTGGCATGTGGTAGCATGGCATCCAGGAACTGGTGAAGTACCCTGGATGCTGATACCTGTGAGACCCCATCATGCCCCCAGTTGGTCTTTGAAAGATACCTCTGGGTATTATCCTAAAGGCTACACATACCTTTATTTCCAGTGGGATGGTTTCCTCTTTGTTGGCTCTAGAAGGTGGCATATGTCAGGGAGTTCTTGTAGTATGTCCCTGTCCACCTTGTAGTGCTCTACACTCTCCAGCTCATGTAGCTCCTGGAAGGTTACCCTGAGACTGAACACTCTTCTCCTTCTCAGTCTAGGCCTATTGTCAGCAGTAGCATCAGAAGCACTGACTTCAGCATCTAGCACACATATAGATGTAGCAGACCTGCAGCAGCCCCTAGCATTCTTTCAGTTAAAATTCCCAAGTCTGTACTCCAATGGTGCAGAGTATGGGGGAAAACCAATTTGTAAGGTGTATGCATGCTTTATAGTGTACTACTGTATGTGCTGCCTGCATGATTGCCTACTTATGATGCATTGCACCTGTCTAGTATATCATTAACATCATTTAATGGCTCTAGCTTAAGTTAAACAAGAACCAAAAGTAATTAATATATCATTGGCCTTTTAGATACTCTTAGCAATGTGTCATGGTGCACACTCCATAGGTAAACACCCCCCCAGACTTGCACACTCAGCATGGCAGTCCACCAAGCAAACAGGCATAGCTAATCTCCACTCAGCTCAGCCGTTAGTGGACACACCCTCTCCTGATGTCAGCTACCTCCTCTGTGGACACCGACACAGTTCTCTGCCTACACGGAGGGGATCTGTGGACACAATTACCCCATTATGCTATTTAGTAACTCCACCTCATTTGCACATGGATCTGTGCTCACAACCTGGATACTACACACTTCCAAGCCCTACCACGTTAGCAACAGCAACAATGCACCATTGTAGATACTCCATGCAGGGTCCTGTAATACATTTCTGTCATATAATATTAATTTTGTTTTTCCACTTTTTTTTTTTCTTTTTTTCTTTAGAAGGCATGCTTGTGCACTGTGGCATGCAGTGGAAACATGCCCAGATTATTAAAAAAACTAAATTTATTTTAACATATTTTTTGTAACTTTTGGGACACACAGAGGATAGTTTCACGCATATCTGCATGTGTTATGCCATTTCCATCCATCTATCTGCATTTTTACAGCTCTTTTTGTCTGTCTATATTCCTGTATGTGGAATTTTTCCATGTACACTACAGACATTAACATGGAGTCTGCAGGGCTGCCTTTCTGCTTGCTGGATTGCTCTACCGACCTAATTTGCATGAGGTTCACCTGCTTATGACGTGATTTGCATGCCACTTGTACTTCCCGTGTTGGCATGTGCATGCGCACTGCCCAGCAGTGCTTACTGGATTGAAAACCTGCTTATCTTCACATAAGCACTGTGGCACAATGCCTAGATGGTAAATAAGACCATGTAGGCTTTATTAAATCCCCCCAAAAATGTTTTGTTAGGATGAAAGTCCTAAACCTGCTCTCATGTTTTGCTTTGTTATTTATTTATTTTTTTATGGTGTTAATAATGGACTTTGGATCATTTGTTGATGGATTTCCATTTACTGTTGGTGAACTTATAACATATTCCATTTGCATGGGAATGTAACAACAGCTGGTGTCTTTCTGTGGCTACTACATTGGACTTGATTTAAGATTCAGTCTTGAATTACAGTGAGTCTATTCAGAAGGCAATTTCTGTTTCGTATGTACTGTTGAAGTAATTTGTTTGCTATTTGCTGCTCAAACACAGTGGACTGTTTTTAGTTTTTTATTGGTTTATTTTTGTTTTCACGAAGGTTCTATTTTTGGATTCACCATTATAACTCTGTTATAGTCCATGTTGGATTTAATGACTTGAGATGTACCTCACTGGACTATATGAAGGGAGGCATGACGAAGGTCTCAGATTATGTGTTCCAGGCAGGTATGTCCCTAGCCCTAAGCAGCATTTTACCTTTACTCAGGATGATGCCTCACTATAAACAAAAAATGATTGACTTCAGCAACTGGCTTATCTTCTTAGTGTCAATCCAGGGGAAGATATAGGTTCATAGGTAGGTACTAGGCTATCTGCCCTAGGGCATTTATAAGCCTAGCCAGAATGTGTTAGCTTTTGCCACCCTTTTAGACTAGATTCCCGAGCCTCTGTCCAGCAGGGCCATAGAAGTGATCCCAGGAGTAAATTTACGATTTCCCATCCACTCATCAAGATTTCTCTTGAAGAGGGTCAGCGAGGGGCTCTGCCTAACATGAACCGGGATTCTATTCCAGAGCGAGGGGAAGCCTCTGGATATGAATCTATCCCTCAAGCATGTCTGATTTATTGTTGTGCTGAGGTTTAAATCCATGGAGCGTGTAGCAAAATGGATTTGGCTTTCTTGAGGTGGAGTATGTCCATCAATTCCGGGTTAGACATGGCCTTGTATGTCAGGCAGAGATCGCCTCTGAGTAGGTGGTAAGCAACTGAGTAGAACTGGAGTTTCTTTAGTCAAGTAGCATAGGGCATCTGTTTGAGGCCCACAATCCTCTTGGTGAGGTATTTTGAGGTCTCTCCAGCTGTTGCAGGTGTCGGGTAAGATACATCCCAAATGGGGCATTGTACTCAATTAAGGGCCTGATGAGCGATGAGTAGAGGGGCACAATGGCCTCTCTTGATCTAGATGCGAACCCTTTTGTGATTAGGTGGGCTATATAGAAGGATTTTCTAACCACTTTGGCAATGTGATTGTCAAAGGAGAGGTTACTATCTACTTGGGTCCCCAGATCCTTAGTTACTTCTTCCGTACTTAGTGGATTACCTCCTATGTGGTAGTTTGTGGGCACTTTGTTTTTCCCAAAAGGGATGACTATGCACTTTTTTGCATTTAGCTTAAGGCCATGGTTTTGACAATAGGTATCCGTCTCTGTAAGACCCTTCTGGAGGATGCTTGTGTCAGCCGGAGAGGTGATTATAGCTCCCAGCTTACAATCATCTGCGAACTTGGTCAGCCACAGTCCTCCCATGCTTGCCTGTACCTCAGAGAAGTATATACCAAACAAGAGGGGTCCTAGGACTGAGCTCTGTGGGATGCCACTTGTAACCGTTTTAGAGTCGGATATGGCACCCGCAACTCTGACCATGTGAGTTCTATCCCTGAGCCAGTTTGCAACCCATCTTGTGACATATGGGTTGATATTTAAGCTGGTAAGCTTATTTATGATGCCAGAGTGGGGTATTGTGTTGAAGGCTTTTGTGAGGTCCAGGTAGGCTGTGTGGACTACCTTTCCCTCATCTATGGCTTTGGTAGCTATTTCAAAAAAGTCAACTAGGTTTATGAGGCAAGATCTGCCTTTAACAAAGCTGAATTGGGTAGGGTCCAGTGTCTGGAGGTTCCCAATGTCTTTGTTTATGAGAGCCATGATGATGCACTCCATAGCCTTGCAGACCAGGCTAGGCAGGTTTATGGGGCAATAGTTCCTGGGAATCCATTGTGGTGCCACCTTTGTGGATCGGGATTACTGTTGCTGTACGCCATTTTTTGGGTACATAACCTGTGGTAAGGCTGAGTTGGAACAGTGAGTTTATGTGAGGGTTTAGTTCTTTTTGGAGCACATGTAAGACGCAGCCTGGGATACCATCCGGTCCCATTGATGCTGTATTTTTTACTTTGGAAAGGGCTGCTTTCATCTGTGTGTCTGTGATGACTGTTATGATATGACTTGAGCTATACCTCACTGGTCTGTATGAAGAGAGACATGACGGAGGTCTCAGATTATGTGTTCCATGTTGCTTTACCAGAGATGGTCTTCAACTGTTGCCTCTTGGCTTTTTGTTACTGGCAGCGGTACTTGTCTCCCACCATAGTGCCTTTTTTATGCAATGTCATAACAACACAATTCTCAACATAAAAAAATCCACTAGAGACATAATTAAGGTTATGCTGTTTAATGCTAGGAATCTAAATCAGAAACTGCATTCACTGGAAGCACTCCTTACCTTGGAAGATGCTGATGTCTGTGCATTCAGAGACATGGTTCAAGGCCGCAGACATCACTCTGGCCATGCAAGGCTATAATGCTTTCCACATGTTCAGACCTCAAAACAAGCATGAAAGAAGCAGAGGTGTATTCATCTTCATTAAAGAAAAATACACCTCAAGACTGGTCAAACAGTTCCCTAGAGCTACTCCAAGTCCAACTAACTGTAGGTAAACCCCCCTTCCATGTCATTGTTAGCTATAGGTCTCCCACCATGAACCACGAGAACCACTCTGCCTACCTAGACCTATTTGAGTCACTCACTGTGCAGCCAAATACCTTGGTCTTAGGTGATTTCAGCTATCTTTCCATTGATTGGGAGTCATATATGAGTACAGACATGCTCACCCTAAAGTTGCTGGAGTTTGCTAATATAAATGCTCCAAAACAAATTGGCTGCACCCCCACAAGGGGCTCAAATGTCCTAGACTTAGTAGTCACCTACATAGAGGGGTCTCTGCACTACCCCATGTGTGTTGCCTTCCCTTGTTCAAAGTGAAGATCATATCTGAACCCCCCCCCCAAGAACAAGCAGATTAGATATCTTGTAAAGTTGTCTAAAGCCAGTTACAAAGTTAAAGTAGCATCTCTAGCTAAGGATAATCACAAGGCATTTTTTAGCTATGTCAGAAAACTATAAGGGAAGGCCCAGCTTTGTACCAAACTAGTAGTAGATGGTATTACTCATACTGACCCTGAGGACTTCACCAACCTGCTAGCAGACTGATGTATTACAAACCTCACCCCCTTGTCCCCACCAGACATACCCCAAAGCATACCTGTCACCAGTCCTCTACCTAGTATTGCCAAAGACCATGTCATAAACACACTCTCCATGATGAAAAACACAGCCTCTATGGGACTGGATAACATTTCAGGCTGCCTATTAAATGGTCTAAAACAAGACCTAGCAGAGCCACTTGGCACTCTCTTCAACCACGGTATAAGTACTGGTTTTGTCCCAGCAGAGTGGAAATCAGCAACAGTAATTCCCTTGCAGAAAGGAAGTCCATCAACTGACTCTAGAAACCATAGACCCATAAGCCTAACCAGCTTTATCTGCAAGGCCATGGAGAAAATCATCATGGACCTTATCAACAAAGACATAGTTGACCTTCAAACTCTTGACCTGCCCCAATTTGGCTTTGTTAAAGGTAGATCATGCTTATTAAACCTGATAGACTTCTTCAAGAATGTCACAGAAGCCCTGGATGAAGACAAAACTGTACATACAGCCTATCTTAACTTGGACAAGATAGGCAAGGCTTTTGACACAATCCCTCACTTAGGCATCAATGAGAAACTAGCCCAGCTGGGAATTAACTCATATATCACTAGATGGGTAGCCAACTGGCTCACCAACAGAAAGCATATAGTCAAAGTAGGGGATTCCACCTCTACTAGCAGACCAGTTACCAGTGGTGTACCACAAGGATCTGTGATGGGCCCCCCACTGTTTGGAATCTATTTCTCAGAAGTCCAGGTGAAAATAGATGGCCTGTGGCTTACCAAGCTTGCTAATGACTTCAAACTCAGTGCAGTAATTTAGTCTCCCAACAATGCTGACATACTACAAAAATGGCTTACATAAACAAATGATTGGTGCCAAAGCCACAGACTTAAACTAAATGCAAAAAAATGCACTATCATCCCTTTCGGCAAAGGGGAAGTCCCTGGAAATTGCAATATTAACAGTACCCCCTTAGCTCAAACCCTGTGGTCTGAGGTTTGGGAACACAGGTTGAAAGCAACCCTAACTTTGATCACCATGTGTTCATAGTGGTAAAGAAGGCCTCCTATATATAGTTATTTAATTATTTAACGTTTGTTTACCAGGGAGAGCCGACTGGGCTAATAGCACACTTTCAGCTGAGGCCCAGGGAGAAAAGCTCAAGTAACAAGTATACAACGGGTCTACTTCAAATGACTGAAAACTCAAAATACTGAATTTCATTTGACTGAGTGTCATTATACTGAAAGCTTACAATCCTGAATTTCAAAATACTGAATTTTAAGCATTAGACATAACGTGCGCTTCCCTTGACCTGTGACTTGCTTACAATAAAAAAAAATATGCAGTACTGTCAGAATATTAATAATAGTGTAGAAAGTAGTGTTGTAATGTTTCTAAATGTGGGTATGTCTCTTTACATTTTTATGGGAAGTATCTAAAGTAATATGGCAGATGTTTTGTGCGGTCCCAGGTGTAGTAATGTGTGTACGGTACTGTAAGGTAAGTAAAAGGTATTCGTCCTTTTCCCCACTGTAGTGCGATCCTGCCATTAGTATATATAGTTGGGGGGTGTGGGGGGTGCAACCCCCCATATTGGGGGGTGTGAGGAGCATAACTCTGCACCTAGTTTGGTTTTATATCACCCGGTTTCTGTTAAGAGGGTAAGTAAGTAGTTTTTAAGTTTTAGAAAGAGTTAGTCATCTGTGTTTATTTTTATTTTTATTTTTTTTTTTATTTAACATTTGTTGACCGGGAGTGTCTGACTAGGTTCCACAGATCCTGTTTGCAGCGGAGGCCCGGGGAGAAATGCTCTAGAAATGCTCCAGTGTTGTAAGTCTGCATGTCTATGGCTTAAAATTCAAAGAACAACAGATAGTGGAGAACAGCTACTCGGTAGACCAAAGTGATAAAGACAATAACAAAGAAGATCACAGCATGACCATCCACATACAAATAGGTTTATTATAATCCAAGCTTTTGAGTCAAAACTCTTTTTCAAGAATACTATGCTTCATTTAAAACCACATAATAAATACTCAACACCAGCCAATGAAAAATCACACACATTTATCTCATTAAATATGTCCCCTTTTACAACTGTGCTTACTGTAAGTACATTAATATGGGCGCAGAGTTTATACATCGTATTAGGCATATAAGATTTACGTTTAAAACATTTGGTTCATGTAATAGTGGGAATAAAGTTTATCTAGCTAACTGTGTCAAATGTCTATGTTTTTATATAGGCAAAACAAACTGTAAGTTCAAAGAGAGAATAGCATCACATTTATCAGAGGTTCACAGAGGAGTTGAGACTAATGCCCTTAGTAAGCATAGTATAGAGAAAGGTAATGACCATGTTTTTAAGTTTAGGATTTTACAGAGAGTTTTTAAGAATAAGAGAGGGAGAGATATAGTAAATATGACTGAGAGAGACGAGTACAAGTGGATAAACTATTTTAGAGCTGTGTTCCCAGGTCTTAACAAAGTGAATAGTATTAAACCCATTTTAAAGTTTAAACATTCATATGTTAGTTAGTATGTTTATATATTTTTTCATACATCTTTTATATGTTACTCCTTCAATGAAGCATTATAATATTTAATGAGTAATTCTGTGTGATCTTTGGTTGGCTGGTGTTGAACATTTATTATGTGGTTTTAAATGAAGCATAGTATTCTTGAAAAAGAGTTTTGACTCGAAAGCTTGGATTATAATAAACCTATTTGTATGTGGATGGTCGTGCTGTGATATGGCTTAAAATTCAGTATTTTGAAATTCAGCATTTGTCAGCTTTCAGTATAATGAGACTCAGTCAAATGAAATTCAGTATTTTGAGTACAACATGTGGGTCATTGACTCTTGGTAGGAACTCTTAACAGCAAATGACTAATAAATATTGTATAAGGAAGCCTCTATATCTAGCAGTGTAGCAAGGGTTAGATGACATTTTTTAGTTCCTGATGGTATATTGGAAAAGATTAGAAGGGAGTAGGGGAAAAGAGGAGAGGTGGGGGGGTGAGGAGATGGTAAAGGGAGGGAATATAGATGAAAGTGGAAAGAACTAGAGAGGGGAAATTAGAAGTTTAGTTAAGAGAGAGGTAATGAAGAGGAAAAAAGTAAAAGGATATCTGCTTCAGCTTCACTCAGCCAGGGAAGGTGTATTAGCAGAGGAGTGTCAGCCTCTGGGAGATGATGAATATCTGATAAGTAAGGCCATCACGTCCACAGCTAAGGATGTTATAACTCCCCCGTACTCATCCCTCATCAGACCGCTGATTGAGTACAACACTCTCTTCTGTATGTACCTGCAATTGCTGGAGAGACCTCAGATGATTCTCACCAAGAAAATTCTGGGCCTTCAATACATGATCTACATAGATAGACTGAAGGCCCTGTCACTGTACTCTATATCTTATAGGCTCCTTAGAGGTGACTTGTGCCTGGCCTGCAGAGCAGTATTGGACCCTGCCCTAATAGAAATGCTGCACATTTGCTGATCAAATGGGACAGGATCCAGTTGCTCTAGAGATTTTAACCTAGCCTGTGACATTAACAGGACATGCTGGAGAGACAGATACATTTCTCAGAGATTGTCACTCCTCTGGAACAAACTCCCAATTCATGGAAAACAGAGCTCCTCAATGACCCTATTTAAGCGTAACTTAACCAACTGGATGGGAGACCATAAATTTACCCTGGGGGTGTGCAGTCAGTGCTAATTATAGACTCGCGCTGCAAACATAGACCATACAACTTGGTCAATAAGGGAACAAGGGTATAACATGGTTAGGCTTATAAAGGTCCTCCGGCCAATAGCCTAGTAACCTCCAATGAACCTATGAACCTAAAAGAGGTTAATTAATATAACAAACTAAAATGATTTATAAGAAAGAACATTGAAGCCCTACCAATCCAGAGAAAGTCTGGCTTCTCATAGAGAAGGGTTATGTACTTTGAGCATGGGTTCTGGGTGGGGTGCTGTAGTAATAAGAAAAATCACTGTGATGTAATACTTGAACAAACCTGGTCATCTTCTTAGTAAGGAATCCAGAGAGAAAACAGTTACTTGGAAGTACTGGTCTTTGTGTGTGAGACTGTGTTCTTTTGTTTATAGGACTTTCAGACTTTGAAAGAAAATAGATATATTTTTATGCTTTTTTTATTTTGGTTGATACTGGAGAAAGTTATTTCCTTTCCTTTACTGTACGAGGTAGGTTTGTATGAGAAGAGTATATGCTACTAACTTTTGTTTAATTTTACAATAAAATAGTGTTGATTTTATAAACTTGTGGGCTTAGGTACATTAATATACCTATCTAGAGGACTGTCACCACTGAAGTGGCACCACAGTCCATGTACAAAAATGGAAAAAAGGAGTTGTGGGTGGATATGTGTGTGTGTGTTTGTGTGTGTATATAAATGTGTGCTTATATATATATATATATATATATATATATATATATATATATATATATATATATATATATATATATTCATAGGTTCATAGGTAGGTACTAGGCTATTGCCCTAAGGTCTATACAAGCCTAGCCATAATGATTCCCTGGCTGTTGCTTCCCACAAATATTTACTTTCCTGGACCCCTGTCTAGCAGGTCTACTGATGTGATCCCCGGGGTGAATTTCCTATCTCCCATTCAATCGTCAAGGTTCCTATTGAAGAGGGCTATTGAGGTGCAGTGCCTGACATGTATGGGCAGCCTATTCCAAAGTATGGAAAGTCTCTGGGTCAGGAACCTCTCCCTCCAGCATGTTCTATTCATCGTGATGACAAGGTTAAGATCCCTGGAGCGTGTGGCTCGAAGAGATTGGGATTTCTTTCAGTGCAGCATGTCCACCAACTCTGGGTTTGACATGGCCTTGTATGTTAGGCAGAGATCACCTCTGAGCAGGCGATATGTGACAAGAGTATAGCTGGAGTTTCTTTAGATGGTCAGCATAAGGCATCTGCTTTAGGCCTGTGATTCTTTTTGTGAGGTATTTCTGCTGCCTTTCTAGTTGTTGCAGATGTCTTGTGAGGTACATACCAAATGAGGCATTGTATTCTATAATAGGTCTAATGAGGGATGAGTACAGAGGGACAATGACCTCCTTTTTTCTGGATGAAAATCCCTTAGTAATGAGGTGTGCCACGTAGAAGAATTTTCTAACTGTTGTGGCTATGTGGTTATCAAAGATGAGACCACTGTTCACCTGTGTCCCTAGGTCTCTTATCACACTTTCAGTGTTTAGTGTACTGACACCTATGTGGTAGTTCACAGGTACGTGGTTTTTCCCAAAGGGGGCAACTATACATTTTTTGGCATTTAGCTTGAGCCCATGGCTCTGGCACTAGACATCTGTTTCGGTAAGGCCCTTTTGTCCACATCATTTGGGGATTCAGTAATGGCTCCTAGCTTGCAGTCATCTGCAAACTTTGTGAACCAGAGTCCCTTAGTGTTGGCCTGTACTTCAGAGAAGTAGATGCCAAACAAGAGTGGTCCCAGGACAGAACCCTGCGGTACACCACTTGTCACTTGTCTGGAGCTGGATTTGGAGTCGGCTACTTTTACAGTGTGCATTCTGTCAGTAAGCCAGTTTGCAACCCATCAAGTGATATAGGGATTAATGCCTAGCTTAGTAAGTTTATCTATGATTCCAGAGTGGGGGATAGTGTCGAAAGTCTTGGCGAGGTCCAAGTAGGCTGTGTGAACCACCTTACCCTTGCCCATGGCTCTGGAGACTGATTCAAAGAAGTTGATCAGGTTCAGGAGGCAAGATCGGCCCTTCACGAACCCAAACTGGGTGGGGTCCAGTGTTTGAAGGTTGCCAATGTCTTTGTTTATAAGTTCCATGATAATACTTTCCATGACCTTGGAGATCAGGCTCGTCAAACTGATGGAACGTTAGTTCCCAGGATCCAAAGTGGATCCTCCCTTGTGAAGTGGGATGACTGTAGCTGTGCACCACTCTGTGGGCACAAAGCCTGAGGTGAGGCTATGATTAAACATGACACATAGGTGAGGTGCCATTTCATTTTATAGTTCATGCAGTACACAGCCCGGGATGTCATCTGGTCCCATGGAAGCTGTATTCTTGGCTTTGGAGAGTGCATTTTATTACCTGAGTGGCTGTGATTACCAGAATTTGGCATTCTTTTGGTGTTGAGATGAGCCCTTCAGGGGGTAAGAGGGGGGTGAAGTTGGCACTGAATCTATCTGCTGGGATATTGGCAATATCCCTGGGATCAGTAGATCTAGTGCCACTCTGCTGTAGCTCAGAGTAGATCTGAGTATTGCCATTTAGATTCTTGACATAGCTATAGAATGCCTTGTGGTTGTCTTTGGAATCTTTGGCAATTTTGTTTTTGTAACTAGCTTTGGAAGATTTTATGAGGGATCTCATCTTTCTACTGAGGCTGGTGAGGGAGTTTTTTGAATCCTGAATTCTTCCTCTTTGACAAGCATGAAGTTGGCTTTGGAGAAGTTTTTTACGGTGGTTTCCTTAAAGGGGGATGGGATGTGGATGTCAAGGGTGATTAGCTTATGGTCTGATCTGACCAACAAGGGGGTGACCACTGGTGTGGAGCATTGATCTCCCATGTTGGTAATGACCAAGTCTAGAATATTGGTACCCCTGGTGGGACTATGAATTAGTTGCTCTAGGGCACTGGAATTTATGAATTCCAAGAATCATTGAGCAAAGGTGTTGGTACAGGAGTAGTTTTTCCAGAAATGATAGAGTAGTTGAAATCACCCAGTATTAGGGTGTTTGGTTGTATCTTAATATTTTCCAGTATATTTAGAAAGGTTTAGTGAGAATCTTGGGGCATGGTGGGTGATCTGTAGCAAGCTACAGTTTGTATTGTAGTCTTACCTAGTGTCAGATGCACCTGGAGAATTTCAGATGCATTGTGTTGGGCAACCAGCCTGGAGGTGTGAATATCCTTGGTGAATATGGACACTCCTCCACCTTTAGTGTTTCAGTCCTGGTTTGGTGGCCGAAAAGTGTGCTACGAGTTGTAGCCTGGTATTGCAGTGGTGCTCTCTGGAGCTTGGAACCAGGTCTCAGTTACTGCACAGATATCAATGTTCTCCATTTTTAGGAGAGCCTTGAGAGAGTGCATCTTGAGGTTTAGACTTCTAGCATTGAGTAGCATTACTTTCAGATTTTGCTTGCTCGTACCCATTACAATGGTAGTTTTGTCCTTTGAACCTTGCCTAAAAAAGGCACTATAGGGGTGGCAAGAGCCTTAGCCAGTAACCTGAATCCTAGGGGGCGACAGATGCAAACCATCTCTTACAAAGCCTCGTGGTTTGTCGATCATGTCAGGCAGACAGATACTGGATCCCCTTTGAATGACACCCAAAGCTTAGCCAATTATTGAAGTCAATCTTTTTGTCCTTATGTTGTGGTATCATTCTGGGCAATGGCAGGATGCTACTCAGGGCTAGGGTTATACCTGCCTGGGCTACATAATCTGAGAGCTCTTCCATGTCTCTTTTCATGTAGGCCAGGGAGGTACATCTCAAGTCATTCACTCCAACATGGACAATGACAGAGTTATATTTGTATCTGTTGTGGAGTGACTTGAGTGCATGCGTTATGTGGTGGATCCTGGCACCCGACAGCCAACTAACTGCAATTTTCTCCTTGTTCAGCCTGGTGAATAGGATATGAGTGTGCCTGACTATAGAGTCACCTATGACTAAAGTATTGGGTACGTTGTCTTGCCTTAGGGGCTGCTGTTGGGTGGCATACTGGTGTTGTGAGCTATGTGACACTTTGGTTGTGTTTGGGGGTAGTGTTTGTTTGCATTTCAGCTTTGGAGGTCCTTAGATATATATGGGTGTGTGTAATGATATACATTACAAATTGCATTTAATATGTTTTTTTTCTAAGAATTTTAATGTAGCCCTTACATTACTATGACAGCAATCATTACACATATTACATTTGTAGTTTCACAATGTTCTTTCTGAAAATAATAATAGAATGTAGCATAATGGACTGGAAATTAGGATATATTCTGTATTCAAAAATATGCCCTTTTTTAAAAATGCATTTTAAATTTCATTGAGATTCTTTCTATAAATGAGTTTTGAGTATATTATAAGCAATTATTTTAATAACAGTATTTTTGAACATTGGAACGTTAAAGCCACATTTCTTAAGAACAGGCAGTATAACCAGGGTTAAATTTCTTGTGTTATACTTATGAAATTTAGCATAATGCTCATTAGTTTTAATGATTGGATAAATAAAATGTTCAGTGAAAGAAAACCTCAATGGTGTCTGGGACTTTTCAATGGCCCGAGATAAGTAAATCAAAAAAAGGATTTAAAAACAACAAAATTAAAATATGAATCTTCAAGGAATTCCCTGCACCATCCTGGAATGAAAAACACTTTTATTGTCATTAAACATTTCAGAAAGGGACAGAATGGGTCAATGTTCATCATTCTTCATTTGAATGCTTTTTCAACCAATCCAAAGTTCTCATATGCATTCTACTGCCACAGCTGCCAAAGGAACTTCATATAAAAAAGGCTAACAAATTGTGTCAAAATAATATTAATAGCCAGTTATTTGAGCTGTTATATGGTAAGGAAGTGAACGTACTAGTGTGCACCCTGACAAATTTTGGTCAGTTTTAGGTCTCACAAAGATATCTCTTTGGACCCTTCTTAAATAAAGCATTAACAGCAGGTACGGAAATGACCAGTGGTATTTTCACATCTCACTTTTCAAATCACACATTACAAAATGTAAGCAAACTTAGATAACAGCTCATGGTATAGGAAAAACAGCAACTAGACAGCATGTAAGAGCATTCACTAAAATAATTAATGCTTTCCATAATGACTTATAAAGAGGAACAAAAAAAAACATTTTTTCTATGTGCATTTTGCTCCTAAACCTGCTGATTATCAAGCCCCCTCTCTATTATATATGGCTCATTCATTCCCTTTATCTAGTAATTTCACTCAAAATCAAGGTGAAAGCTATCTGGAAGGGGCAATCATTCAGGCAAGGTGCTTTATATCCTCGCTGGCATGTCTGTTCCTACCTCTGGGCAAGAGGATGTGTGATCTGTACCACCAAAAGCCCACAATTCATTTCTTATTCAAGTCTACACTTCTGCACATGCAAGCTGAAGGCTATCACCAGGTGATGGCTTTGCATGCCTAATTCCTGCTGCCAGGTTATGCATTCATATTACTAGCTCACCTCTGAAGGACTTTAGCAGTGTATGGCCATGTCAGTCATGCCCTCTCCCCAGGATGGACACATCCATCCTTCCCTGGTAGCTCTATCAGATGCCAAGCTGTTGATCAAAGTAGGTTTTCCTGTCCATAGACATGGCTTCATCCCATAATGCCACTGGAGCTGGCTGAATTAACTGCAAAAACTCAAAAAAGGTATCTCCTTTTTACTAGCCTGTAAATGTAGAAAATAACTTGATTTGTGAAGGCATACATACTCAGAATTGATAATCCTGTTTCATTAATGAATATAAAATCTGAGGGAATCAGAACAGAAATGGTAATGATTTCTAGATGAGTTAACCTGGGATTTATTGTAAAATGGAATATCTTGTAACACCTATAATATATTGAAAATGCCTCCATATTACCTTTGTTATAATATTTCTTTTGTGCAATGTAATTTTTTTGTCTGGTTATGAAGTTGACCTTTGTCACTAGTATGCATAGCATTAATAAATAGTAACGTGTATTTTTATTTATTCATTCATTTGTTTACCAGGGTAATGGATTGATCTGCATAGACCTATTTCAACCACTTACTGTGAATAAAATCAATGTTCCATTATACCACATAAATGAGCTTCAATAAATCTGGTGACATAGAACTAGTGTGAAGATCCACCTTTTCACCAAGACACTGAACACACTTGTAGGGTGATAGAACCAGAAGAGTTAAAATTAATTAAACTCCATCTGATCACTAGGAAATTAAATGCAAGATAATACATTTTTTGGAAAATTAGAAGGTGGGCACATTACTGTAATAGCTGTGCTGCTGTGGGGGACAGGATATATTACTGTAATACCTGTGCTGCAGTGGGGGGGGGGCTACACTAATGCAATAGCTGTGCTGCAGTGGGGGGGGGTACATTACTGTAACAGTTGTGCTGCAGTGGGGGGATTTCGAAAGCCAAACAGCTGTCATGAGAACTGCCAGCCTGTTAGTTCAGGGCAAGATGTCTGCCTTCAGTTCTTTTAATATGCGTTTTAAAATAGTGACCTGACTGACAAAAATGTAACCAGGAGGAAATCAGCATCTTTAGCTGGTTTTATCTTCCTTGTGGGTATGTAAGGATACCCTCAGCTCCTTCAGCCATGTGTCCCCAATCAAATATACCACAGGGAAATGTCTCACTGCCTAGGTGTCTGAACCCTAGAGAGTCATATACACAGCTCCCTATATACAACAGCAAATGATACATACATTAAGAAGGTTCGTGGTCTGCACTCTTGTGGGAGGAGAGGTTGGACTCTGCCCTTCTGAGCTGGGAATTTCTGGTTAGAGGCTTATCGTGCCTGCATATTTGAACTGTTTCTTACTAAATTGGTACACCTTGTTTGCTGTAGCATAGACTAGATCCAGGCCTGCTGAATCTAGCTTTGTTTGTATAACTTGAGCACTAATCCAGGCATTATTTAAAGTATTCAATTGTATTTATTACTGCTTGGCAGTAACTTGATTAAAGTGTAGCTATCATTCTAAGTCTTTTGGATTAAGCACTTGGGCTCAGACCAGTTGTTTTACATTAGGAAGGTTTGTGGAATGCACTGTGGTGGCAGGACAGGTAGCTTACATCCTTCTAAGTTGGGAACTGCTGATTGTGGGCTCAGTGTCTGTTATTCTAAGAGTATATTAGTTCTGGTTTAAGCACTTGGGCTTCAGGCCAGTTATTTTACATTAAGAAGGTTCGTGGTCTGCACTCTTGTGGGAGGAGAGGCTGGACTCTGCCCTTCTGAGCTGGGAATTTCTGGTTAAAGGCTTATAGTGCCTGCATATTTGAACTGTTTCTTACTGGAATTGGTACACCTTGTTTGCTGTAGCATAGACTAGATCCAGGCCTGCTGAATCTAGCTTTGTTTGTATGCTTGTTTGCTTGTTATTTCCCTGAAAAGCTAATTCCACCTAAAACGCGGCTTTTCAGCACTTCTGTGGATCCCTAGTGACATCTGCATTGCTTACTGTACTTATGTCCTTGTTTAACTTGAAAAAAAGTTACTGTTTGTCATTTTTGCATTTAAGTTACCTGGCACTTGCTCACTAAAGCAATTATATAAGTCAGCACTAAAAATTAAAAGCACTACACCCTCACAAACTCCCCTTGAGTACCTTGTTCCCCATTGGCCCTTTTTTTTAAATTATAAAGGAATTCCCAATACTATTCTAGCATGTCCAAAGGTCAGTTGTCAATCTCCTCTCCTGTCCAGCTGGTGAATCTGGGAATCTTGAGGCAATGTTACAACTGCCTCGTGTACACAGACAACCATCTCCTCCTCCCAACAAATTCCAACACATGTGAGAGATGCAACCATATAGCCAAACTGGAGGCTAAGCTCTCTCAACTCAGTACTGGCAAAACCTGTCAGGAGGAGAAGGAAACCACACTCATGCAATTCCAGTCTCACAAAGACCTACCACGACAGCAAACCAAACACATAAACACACAAAAACATACTCGGATGCTCTAAATAAAAATCTGCCTAAGCAGCAGAGACCTCCAAAGCAGACACCCAAGCAACCGCTACCCCAAAACAAAACACGTGCAACACATAGCTCACAAAGCCATGTGCTGAAAAGTCACAGCCCTTAAGGCTAAACAACACACCTGATACATTTGTAATAGGTGACTCTATCGTCAGCACACTGACGTCCCGCTCACCAGGTTGAACAAGGAGAAGGTCACTGTGAGCTGCCTGTCGGGTGCTAGGATCCGCCACATAACATAAGCACTCAGGTCACTCCAAGGCAAGTACAAATATGACTCAGTCATTGTCCATGCTGGTGTGAATGACCTGAGATGTACCTCCCTGGACTACATGAAAAGAGACATAGAGGAGCTCTCTGAGCATGTGGCCCAGGCCAGTATGACCCTGACCTTGAGTAGCATCTTACCCTCACCAAGAATGATGCCACAATATGAAGACAAGATGATCAATTTCAACAATTGGCTTAAGTATTGGTGTCATTCAAAGGGGATCCATTGCCTGTCAGCCTGGGATGACATGCTCGACAGGCCACAATGCTTCGCTAGGGACAGCTTGCACTTGTCACCCTTGGGCTTTTGGATATTGGCAAAGGCTCTTGCTACCCTCATAGTGCCTTTTTTAGGCAAGGCTCAAAAGACAAACTTACCTCCATAGGTATCACAAGGGATAAGAAACTAAGAGTAATGCTACTCAATGCCAGAAGTCTAAACCTCAAGGTGCATGCACTTGAAACTCTCCTTAGCATGGAGAACATTGATATCTGTACAGTAACAGAAACCTGGTTCAAGGCTCCCAAGAGCACACCAGCACTAACAGGTTATACCTCATGCCATGCTTTTCGGCCCCAAAGCTTGGACCGAACCAGAAAAGGAGGGGGAGTATCAATATTCGTCAAAGATACTCACACCTCCAGGTTGGTGGCACAGCACGAAGAATCAGAGACTATCCATGTGCAACTAACAGTGGGTAAAACTGCCTTCCAGTTTATAGCCTGCTACAGACCACCCTCCCAAACCCAGGAACCCCACTCTGCCTTCCTGAGAACACTGGAAAATATGAAGGTCTCTCCAAACAAATTGGGCGACTTCAACTACCCAAACATAGACTGGGAGCATTACTCTAGCTCCACAACCCTAACTCAAAGGTTCCTAGAATTTATAACCTCAAATGCTATGGAACAACTTGTTACCACTCCCACAAGAGCGGAAAACATACTGGACCTAATCATCACCAACATGGGGAATCTATACTCCAGACCAGAAGTGTATCCCTCACTGGTAAGATCAGACCATAAACTAATCTCACTGGATATTCACATCCCGACCCCACCCCCTGCCCAGAAAACCACAATGAAAAACTTCTCTAAAGCAAATTTCACACAACTCAAAAACAAGGTGGAATCCTTCAAAGCCCCCGGGCCTGTGGAAAATACGGCCCAGACCGCAGAATCCTTTATAGACGCATTCTATGAATACCTTCAGGAATGCATGGATCATGCAATCCCAAATAAAACCAAGACCCAATCCTCCAAAGGCAGACGTCCTGTCTGGTGGACCCCAGCCATAAACAAACTATACAATAGAAGGAGGAAGCTACTACATGATAGAGCAAAATCCCAAAAAGGGAAGGCATCTCTGATCAGTGTTAGCAAAAAACTACGGGCACTCATAAAATCGTCTAAGGCCAGCTTCGAGAGAAAAATTGCACAGGACACTAAGGATAATCACAAGGCTTTCTTTAGTTATGTTAGGAACCTGGGTGGGAATTCCCAGATATGCTCAGAATTAGTCCAAAATGACAAAAAATACACCGAACCCACAGACATTGCCAACATCCTAGCTGACAGGTTCAGCGCAAACTTCTCCCCCACCTCCCCACCAAAAGGGCAAATATCTATCCCAGCAGAGTGCTGCCCCCCTGACATCTCAGATGCTCATGTAAGAGCCGCCCCCTCCAAAGCAAAAAAACACAGCATCAATGGGACCAGACGGTGTCCTGGGCTGCGTCCTACATGAACTCCAAGAAGAGCTAAACCCAAACATAAAACTACTGTTCAATCTCAGCCTTACCACAGGATATGTACCTAAAGAGTGGCGTACAGCAACAGTGGTCCCTCTCCACAAAGGTGGTGCCTCAATGGATCCTGGAAACTATCGCCCCATAAGCCTGACTAGCTTGGTCTGCAAAGCTATGGAAAGGATCATCATGGACCTCATAAAAAAAAGATATTGGGGACCTACAGACACTGGATCCTACCCAGTTCGGCTTTGTTAAGGGCAGATCCTGCCTCTTAAACCTGGTTGATTTCTTTGAAACAGTCACCAAGGCCATTGACGAGGGGAAGGTGGTCCACACAGCCTACCTGGACCTCGCAAAAGCCTTCGATACAATACCCCACTCGGGCATTATAGATAAGCTCACCAGCTTAAATATAACCCCTATGTCACTAGATGGGTTGCAAACTGGCTCAAGGACAGAACTCACATGATTAGAATTGCTGGAGCCATGTCAGACTCCAAACCAGTTACAAGTGGCATCCCACAAGGCTCAGTCCTGGGACCTCTCCTGTTCAGTATATATTTCTCGGAGTTACAGGCAAACACGGAAGGACTGTGGCTGACCAAGTTCACAGATGACTGCAAACTGGGCGCTATAATCGACTCTCCAGCCGACACAAGCATCCTCCAAAAGGGCCTCAAAGAAACAGACAACTGATGCCAGAGCCATGGCCTCAAGCTAAACACCAAAAAGTGTATAGTCATCCCCTTTGGCAAAAACAAAGTGCCCACAAATTACCACATAGGTGGTAATCCATTAAGTACGGAAGAAGTAATTACGGACCTGGGGACCCAAGTTGATAGCAATCCCTCATTTGACAACCACGTGGCCAAAGTGGTTAGAAAAACATTTTATATAGCCCACATAATCATGAAGGGATTCACATCTAGATCAGGGGAGGTGATCGTGCCTCTTTACTCATTCCTCATCAGGCCCATAACTGAGTACAATGCCCCTTTTGGGATGTACCTTACCAGACACCTGCAGCAACTGGAAAGACCCTAAAAGTACCTCACCAAGAGGATCAAAGGGCTCAAACAGATGCCATATGCTGCCCAGTTAAAGAAACTCCAGCTCTACTCAGTGGCATACTGCCTGCTCAGAGGCGATCTGTGCCTGACGTATAAAGCCATGTCCAACCAGGAATTAATGGACATGCTGCACCTCAGAAAATCCAAATCCCATCGAGCTATGCGCTCGAGAGACTTGAACCTCAGCACTGAAATAAATAGGACATGCTGGAGAGACAGATTCATAACCCAGAGGCTCCCTTCACTCTGGAATAAAATCCCAGTCCAGGTTAGGCAGAGTCCCTCATTGACTCTCTTCAAGAGGAATCTTGATGAGTGGATGGGGGATCGTAGGTTTACCCCGGGTATCACTTCTGTGTCACTGTTAGACAGAGGCACAGTATACTAATCTCGAAAAAGGGCATAGCAAAATTAATTTAAAATGGGTGGCGAAAGCCAAACACACTCCGGCTAGGCTTATAAATGCCCTAGGGCAAATAGCCTAGTATGAACCTATGAACCTAAAAATGCTGGCAAAAGTATGGACACAGATACTACACATTCATAGTAGCAGAGTTGTTTAGTAAAACAACCTACCTGTTCTGATGTTTGATATATCCTTTGTGTCTCCAGTGTAATAATGAATGAAGAAAAGAGAATGCTAACTGAAAGGCAACTTTTGTTGAGAAAACAGTAATGAATCTGAACTACTTTGTACTTTAATGGAATCCTCAACTAGGAACAGTAACAAGGGCAGAAAAGGATTTTACCTTTAGATACACACCTGTCCAGATAAGGTCCATGGCAACTATATGGACAATATAAAAATGTGTTTTGAAAGACTGGATTCCAAATGGAGCAACTGGACACTGCAGAACTCAGTGGGTAGAATTCATAAAGGTATTGCAATATCAACATTATCATGTATGTACACACTGCAGTAACCTTTTTGAATTCCTGAACAGCCCTAACAAGGAGTTGCATAATGATCTAGTATAAAGACATACAGCACCATATAGGGCTGTCTCAGTGACCATGATTTATGCTAATGAGGTGTTCCAAATGGGAGACATATGCTTATTAACTATGCACACTATCTCATGGAATTGCCTTCAGGAAGGCAACTACATGCCAACTGATTCAGGAAATTACTCAGACTTGTTAAACAACACTTCCAGCCCCACCATGTTGCAGCAGTAAACATAGCCAAAAGACAATGTTCTTCAACTGAAAGTAAGTACAAAACAAGGATTAGGGGCTGGGGATACCAATAGCCACCAGGGATTACTCTAAATGAGAGTGTCATAACAACACCTACAGCAGTACAGGGATTGGGAGGTAAGGAAAGTATTAACCACTAGTGATAATGTACCTGTGCCCTAACACCACCTACAGCACTACAGACTTTGGGATGAGGGGAACACTAGCTACCAGGGATAATACACCTTTGACTTAACAGTAGCAACATCAGTACATGGATGGGGGGGGTCATTAGATAGGGGAAAAGCAGATGAGTCAGGGATGTGAACTAGGACTGTGATGTGTGTGTGTGTGTGTGTGTGTGTGTGTGTGTGTGTGTGTGTGTGTGTGTGTGTATGTGTGTGTTTATACTTAAATGTGTATTTGTGTGCATGTGTGTTGGATAGTGACTGAGGGGAAGATTCCTTGCCTACACAACAAGGCCCTAGCAGTTCACTACCGAGATGTGCAGATGAACAATGATCTGTACATAGAGGTAGTAACTGTGATTCAAAGACATGCAAATTAGCTGATAATGAAGTATTTCCTCATCATGGTTAATACATCTTTGAATCATGAATACAGCATTATGAGACAGAGGCCTTTTTATTGTGAGCCATACAGTTCACCCTATGGCCTTTAATGGATGCAGGGGAGTATGTAGTGCTTTAATATATATATAGTTCTGTTAATTGTTTGACTTCCTATTTAATAACTGGAGCTAACAGCTGAATTGTCATGTAAAAGTGTTCTGTGACAAAACTTGTGCTTTGTGCTTGGAACTACTGTAATTTTAAGCAAAATTTGAATAGCATAACATCTAAAAGCATACTCCATTATATTTCTGGCATATATTCTAAAGAGCATATGGCATAAATGGAGAGAAGAACCAAAACATGATTACAGGGACTTCACTGCTTTGATAAAACTCTGCCTATGTGATGTGCTATGAAGTGTATGTTGTAGATACACTAGTGTGAAGACTAATTACTGCAGTGTCAAAACCAATATTTTACATAGGAAGCATCAACAGTGTCACTCGTTATTTCTTATGACTGCTGATGGGAACATTATCTATATCAGACAAACCTTGAAAGCAGACTGTTGCTCTTAGTGTTTTACAAAAAGATCTAAAAACTGAGTGTATTTATAACTACCAAGCTGCAAATAGTACAATAAATTCATACATTTTCTAAACTTCTTGTACTGAGGACAAAAATCACCATTTTAAAAGTTTTACATTAATCTATTATCTAACAATTCTAATTAAGCTAATATTTGTGGTTCACATTTTTGAATATTTGTACTGAAATTTTAAATAGAGGACCAAACACAAATAATAACTATATACACAAGTATCTACATCAGTGTATTATATGCATCACTAAGATTAATTAAACAGCCAAATAGAATAAACTGATCACAGAACATAGATTAATATTTCTTTAATCTCTATTAGCAAATTCAATTTTATCCAGCACATATGTTATGGGGTTATGTTTCTATTTCATTTTTATTGTAGATGTTTCTTTTTGACAGACAACAGTTAAGTTATTTATAAAACCTGGAAACAGATATAACTTTATTTGTCCAGTTCTTTGTAGTAATTTTACTGATCATTTTAAAAAAGCTACAGACAAGTGCAAACTAAGGTCTTGGTATACACCCAAGATATGGAGTACTAAACACCACCAATAGTTTAGTTAACATCAGTTGATCAGACCACAACACCTACAGGATACTCTGATTTGTTCCCCAAAATGGTAGTAGAAACATACATATTGAACAACAAATACCTTCATTTTTATATAAAATTTTAATTTTTAAGGAGTTATAAATGATTTATGCAGAAATGTCCAAGAGAATAATATCCAAATGATTTTGGAAGATATTAAAATATTTTTAATCAATTGTATTTAAAGTAGAGCAGCTACTTTGATGAGCAAAATCACAATAGTTACCCTTGATGCAACTACTGCAGTTCTTAATGTTGTGTCTTTTGGCTTATCTCGGTCAGGGGTCGCCACAGCGGAACTCCGGTCCATTAATGTTTGGTAGTGGATTTTTACATGCCGAGTTACCAGCCCTGACGCACAACCTTCAACGAAGGCATGCCCATTCACGCATGCCTCTACACAGAAGACGCTCTAGCTGAGAATCAAACGCGACAATGTCTTGCTGTGAGGTGACAACGCTACCGCAGCACCACTACCACGGGTTTAATAATTTTATATATTTTGGATAAATATGATCTCCTTATTCTACGATTTATTTCAAGACTGTAATTTAGCAAACACAAATAAATAAATAAATAAATAAAGATTGTTTAGTCAAACAAGAATGGGTCATAACTCTCAACTATACAGATTTTTGCAGCATGTCCATATTTTGGCCTCACATTTTTGGTCTTTTTTTCATAAAAAAATGTGGTTTTCTAACAAATCATTGGCAAATCATTGAAGATTTGAGGCAGAAAATAATGGCAGATGTTTGAGTTTCAGACGTCATACCCATCAGAATATTCATGTTATTGCAAAACCTGATATTCTATCTACTTTATAGGTTTGTAAGAGTAATATTTAAAAATTGTACCTATTTTTTGCCCCCCCCCCCACCCATTATTTATGGCTTTGTCCAGATTTCTTGCTCTAAGAATTTGAGAGGTATAGAATGGGTGGTTATTCATATCTAAGTATCTCTGGAACTAAATAAACTTGAGAGATTAAACCCTTCTTGTTTGGGATTAAAAGCCAGATTTTCATAACCAAATCATATTTTTATCAGTTTAATAGTCTGTGTTAAGCATTTTGGTCTCTTAACCTTTGATTCCCTAATTTTAAGCTTAACAGTTTTTGAAAATGGGTACTGTCTAATTATTCTACTGTAAATCCTATAGTGAATAATGTGAAAAACTATGCCTTTATCTCAAGATATTTATACATAAAATGTCTAATCAGTTGGATTATTACTGTTTTTAAATAAATATCTCTTTACCTGACAGTTTATGTTATTATTTAATGTTTGTATATGTCATATAGTAATTTTTTAACTAAATGGGTTCCATACAGTTTTTATTTTCTAGTTGTCTGAATAATCAGAATGTATCAGTAAAATTATTGTTTTAATAACTGAAAGTATTGCTTATGTCAGTAGGGTAGGAAAACATATTCCACAATCTTTCCATTGTTGCACATAACATCCCCAAACTATTCTAGGTTTGTTGGGGTACCATAAGAAATTCCAACAAATGCCATTAAATGATTTAATGTGTTCTTTATAAAGAACTAAAGAGGTTGTCTGTATAATATGCAATATTTTGGGTAAAAATAGCCACTTTGATTAAATGTAACCTATCTTCCACAGAAAAGAATAGCATATTCAATTTAATATTGTTGAATGTTGTCTAAAATCATTCTATTTTTTCAGTTTCTTTATACCTGCATGTAATTGTTGTATCTTTCAGCTTTTCCTGGTTCGGGGTCGCCACAGCGGAACTCCGGTCCGCTAATGATTGGCAGTAGATTTTTACATGCCGAGTTGCCGGCCCTGACGCACAACCTTCAACGAAGGTACGCCCATTCACGCATGTCTCCACACAGAAAATGATCTAGTTGAGAATCGAACAGGACGACGTCTTACTGTGAGGCGACAATGCTACTGCAGCACCACCACTGCAGTCGATACCTGCATGTAATAGTAATCCCTAAATATTTGGTCTCTTTACTATCCATTTAAATTCACTATTAGCTTTCATCAAATAATTGAACTTTTTAACTATTAAGGCATTAGCTTTATTCTAACTGAACTTTAGATATGATAAATGTAGTTTTAATTTCTGTGAACACCTTCTGTAAAAGAGATTAAACATTGTGAGATAATAATGTATATAACTTGGAAATGGAGCCATCATTACCTGGAGCTTTACTTTCCTTTTGTTACTTGTTTATTTATGAAATAAGAGCATTTTTTCCCATTTTTATATGCTATGATGACAATGTTTTGGAATATTTCTCATTTCATTTTCTGCACTACTGTTTTGTGCATTAATTATTTTATTGTGTTTTTAAAACAGTCTGGAATTTCTTCAGCATCTGCGTATTTCGTACTACTACCAGGAATGTATTCTATTACTTCTTACTATTAGTATACATATAAGAGCTAATGTATGTAATCCTTTAGGAGTTAGAGAATAAGAATGTAATTTGACTTTTCTGGACTAGTGGGAGCCTTATGCCAAGAGTTTTATAAACTCTACATTCAGTTTATTTCATTTTCGGTTATAAACTTATTTCCCATTTTTACTTTTTTAACTTTGTTTTACTTATCTTTTCTAGCAGTTCTAATAAGTCACCTCATTGTTTTTTGTTGTTGTAATAACAAGATGAGATTTTGTCATATAGTTATGCTTTCATTAAGTTCCATAGGATCACATTAGAAACATCACGATTATTAGTAAAACCTAATAGCTATTGTATTTCAGTTAGAAACCACTCTTTAAAATCCCTTCATTTTATTAGTTAGAGTTGGTTGCAGCACAGCTGGACGTAAAAGTTCCCATAACACCTATACAAATGAGTAGGTGATGTTCACTGATGCCATGGCCAAATTTCCCCTAGTAGTAGTGATACCGCCTGGGAACTCCCTTACAAAGAGGTTACTAGAATAGTGGGGCTAACCTGGTTAACATAAATAAATGAAACTTAAGCTGGCAGTCTTAGGTTCATAAGTACTTAGTAGGATATTGATCTGTGAGGATATTCCGCAGCTTAGTCATGCATTCCCACAGAGTTTCTAGCTTTGGTAGTTTAGTACCAAGGCCCCTGTATTTTATGGAAGTCTTGTATAATCACTGGTGATATAGTCATTTAGTACTATGAAAAAATCATTGTACAGTAAATATGAATAACTATAACCCTGGAATATTTAAATGCCCCACCTGTCCACAAGGGACAAGGGTGCCAAACCATCCATACATCCTGGTTGCACTTTAGTAAAGTAAGAGGCATGCTTGACTTCACATGGAGAGGAAAGGGTTTCAGAGAATTGATACTTTCTGTGAGACATATCTATGCCTCCAGCATGTTCTGTTTAAGTTAAAATAGAGCTTGCTGTATCTTAGAGTAGGTGTTTCTGCCACCATTGGGCTTACATATGTAGAAGGTCTGAAAGGATGGGGTTGGTAGGGATTCTGACACTGAGAAGCAAAGCAGGGCTTTTCTGATTTATTTCCCTGATTTTCTTGATGAAGGAACATTGCAGTCACTCGAGTTGAGTCAGGTGCAGTATACAGTGGAATGATCACCTTCCTAGATTTGGATGCCATAGCCTTGCTAATAAGCTATGCTATAAAGAAAGGCTTCCTAACAATTAAACAAATCCAATTTTCTTGAGTTTATCATTGTTGTGTAATTTCTAAAATAATTCAGATCTATAGAAAAATGGATTATAAAAATAGCAGATTATCTTTATATGACATAGAAACAAAAACAAAGAGTTAATAATACTAAAGAAAACTAAAGTACAACTAAGACAATTCCCTCATGTGGAACATATAGTTCCTAGTTTGAATGGGAATCCCATACAAACTACCCCTTTAATTCTGATTTTGCTGTCTTATATCCTTTTATGTTAGTTGCTTTTACATTAACATTGTAGATCACTATGTATAGTGAAACAAATGCTATATATAGATTATCTGTAAATATCTTATAACAAATCTAGAATAAAAAATGGTTAAAATCCATTTTAATTTCATCTACCCTACTGGATAGTAATTTCTGATACCATACATTCATTATTATCTTTCAGATATGCAACAATTATCATTCTATTTCTACTTAAATGTTTGTTCAAACTTTAGGTGCATTGGTTCATAGGAAACCATTGAGAAGATTATTTCCTTGTTGCACTAGGCAGAGGGAACCAAACTTTGGACTATAGGAAATAGCTGGGAAACAGAACATAACTTTCATATTCTGTACTAACTGCCAAACTTCAAGCTGTCCTCAGGATTCACATTATTGGCTTTCTCAAGATGGCACCAGTACCAAAAATAGAATCACATGCCATTTGCTTGGAGTCCTGTGCTATTACCATATGTTCATAGATTCATAGGTGTTGACCATAAGGGCCTTTTTAAGCATAGCCATGCATCCCATATCTCTGACAAGTTCTGATACCCTTGATAAGTGTAAGCATGGGCTTGGGAGATGAACCATTTGCAGGTTACCTGTGTCCATTAGAGACATAGGTGCCAAATCAGGAATTAATTTCTGGTTTCCCATCCAATTGTCCAAGTTGCACTTGAATTGGGTTAGGGAGGAACTCTGCTTCACATGGATGGGGAGCCTGTTCCATAGATGAGGTAGTCTCTGGGATACATACTTATCTCTCTAGCAGGTCTTATTTATATCACAGGTAAGGTTTAAGTCTTTCAAACAGGTCATTTTGGTGCTGTTTGTTTTGTGGATATGCAGGAGGTTCATCAGAGTGGAGTCTGGCAATACCCTGTATGCCAGGCATAGATCTCCTCTCAAACGCCTGTAGGAGACAGAATACATGGATAGGGCCTTGAAGCAGTCTGCATAGGACATATTATTTATGCCCTGTATTCTTTTAGTGAGGAACCTTTGTGGATGTTCCAGTTGTTGGATATGCCTGGTGTTATTTATTTCTGTGAAATTATGAGTGCTTATAGCACAGTCTTTTAAATGAAAGGCATTTCCTTATCAAACCTTAACTTATTTTTGTGCCTTTTAAAAGCACATAATAAATTACTATCTGCAAGTGTTTAACATAGTTTCAAACCAAATATCCAAATATATAGACATTATTATAAGGTCCATATTATACTATTACCCTGTAATCTACTTGAGAATACTGTTGTTGTTGTGTCTTTTGGCTTATCCCGGTTAGGGGTTGCCACAGTGGAACTCCGGTCTGCTAATGTTTGGTAGTGGATTTTTACATGCCGTGTTACCAGCCCTGATGCACAACCTTCAACGAAGGCACGTCCATTCATGCATGCCTCCACACAGAAGACGCTCTAGCTGAGAATCGAATGAGACAACGTCTTGCTGTGAGGTGACAACGCTACCGCAGCACCACTACTGCGGGCCTACTTGAGAATACTGTGAATAAGCTAAATATCTGTTAATATACATTAAGACACATTTTACACTTCTCAGGTTGCCAACTAAAATAAACAAAGGTCTATTTATTTCATTTGCTTTTGTTTTCCAACTTTAATAAAACAGAAACTTTTCAGTGGTATCCCAGGGAGAAAAGCTCCAACATATTACAAATATTTTTAAACATGCATTCAGTTAGTCTGGTTGTGGGGTATAGGATTCTGGAAGAAGAGAAATGCTTTAATGATATGGCAAGCTAGAATAGTAGCATTTATCCTGCAGATGTACAGAAGCAGATCTGTTGATTCAATAAGCTAAGACTTAGTTGTGTTTTAAATGACTTTGAATTCTGAATGAATTTCTGGATCTGACTCCATAGTTTAGCTACAGTATTTGAATATTGAGAGTCACTTGCAGTTTTAGATGATTTGCAAATAGTGGTTACTTATTTTTCCCTAGAGTATAAAATTCTCTTGGAGTTGTTGCATTAAGTTGTTAAGGGCTGGGCAGTTTTCTGGCTTATAGAGAAGTCTGTGTATTGTAGTTAGCTGAGAAAGAGCTATATGATGTGGTATTTTTAACCATTTTAATTCTCTGAGGGCTAGGCAATGGTGTGTCCTATTGTTATAGTGTAATGCAAATTTGTCTATTTTATTATAACATTGTTCAAGTTTGGGCAATTGTGAGACTTGAAGTTTAACGTAGATTGGGACAGCATAGAGAAGAGACATCAGTAAGAAAGCAGTGCTTATACACCATCTGGCTATGTCAGTGAGGTAGGTTTTTACTCTGTATAATGTGCCTAGCGTTGACGATTGTTTTTTTTAACAACATGTAATTCATGGTGATTGAATTTCAACTGTTCCTCTATAATGACACCCAGTAATTTTATGTGGTTTACTTGTTCTAACATGGTGTGGTTGGCAGAGATGATAGTTAATACTACTTATAGGCCCATAGGTAGGTAGGTTCATAGGTAGGTACAAGGCTATAGGCCATAGGGCCTATATAAGCCTAGCCAAAGAGGTACCCTGGCTTTTGCCACCTAAGAAAATTATTTTCCTGTGGCCCTGTCGAGTAGAGCCACAGAGGTGATCCCCGGGGTAAATTTCCTATCTCCCATCCAATCATCAAGATTTTTCTTGAACAGTGCTAATTAGGAGCTTTGTTTGATATAGATAGGTAGTTTGTTCCAAAGTATGGGAAGTCTCTGGGACAGGACTCTATCCCTCCAGCATGTTCTGCTTATTGTGGTGACAAGGTTTAGGTCCCTAGAGTGTGTAGCTCAGAGGGAGTGGGATTTCTTTAAGTGGAGTATGTCCAACAGTTCTGGGTTTGACATAGCTTTGTATGTTAGACAGAGATTGCCTCTAAGTAGGCGATATGTGATGGAGTAAAGCTGGAGTTTTTTAGATGGTCTGCGTAGAGCATCTGTTTGAGGCCAGTAACCTCTTTGTGAGGCATTTCTGTGACCTTTCCAGTTGTTGTAGATGTCTTGTGAGGTACATACCAAAAGGGGTGTTGTACTCTATAATGGGTCTAATGCGTGATGAGTAGAGGGGAACGATGACCTATTTTTTCCTGGATGAGAAACCTTTTGTGATGAGGTGTGCCATGTAGAAGGATTTCCTGACTACTGTGGTGATGTGATTATCAAAGGAGAGACAGCTGTCCACCTGTGTCCCAAAGTCTCTTATCACACTTTCACTGTTAAGTAGACTACCACCTATGTAGTAGCTCATGGGTGCAGAGTTTTTACCAAAAGTGGATGACAATGCACTTTTTGGCATTGAGCTTGAGGCCATGGCTTTGACACCAGGCATCTGTCTCAGTGAGGCCCTTTTGTAGGATGTCCACATTGTTAGGAGTTTCGATTATGGCTCCTAGTTTGCAGTCATCTTGCTACCTTCATTAGCCAAAGACCTCCTGTATTAGCCTGTACTTCAGAAAAGTAGATACCAAACAGGAGAGGACCCAAGACTGAACCCTGTGGTACTCCACTTGTCACTGGTCTGAAGTCGGATTTGGAGTCTGCTACTTTTCAGTGTGGGTTCTGTCAGTGAGCCAGTTGGCAACCCATCTTGTGACATAGGGATTTATGCCTAGTTTAGTGAGTTTATCTATAATTCCAGAGTTGGGGGTGGTGTCAAAAGCCTTGGCGAGATCTTGATAGGTTGTGTGAACCACCTTACCCTCGTACGGCTTTGGTGACTGCTTCAAAGAAGTCTATCGGGTTTAGGAGACATGATCTGCCTTTTACAAACCCGAACTGGATGGTGTCCAGAGTTTGGAGATTACCAGTGTCTTTGTTTATAAGTTCCATGATTATGCATTCCATGGCCTTGCAGACCACGCTCTTTAGGCTAATGGGGCAGTAGTTCCTGGGGTCCATGGTGGCTCCCCCTTTGTGGAGTGGGATAACCATCACTGTGCACCATTCCGTGGGCACAAAAGCCTGAGGTGAGGCTATGATTGAACATGGTGCTTAGGTGGGCTGCCAGTTCATTCTATAGTTCGTGTAGAATGCAGCCTGGGATTTTGTCAGGTCCCATGAATGCTGTGTTCTTTGCTTTGGAGAGTGTGTTTTTTACCTGTGCAGCCATGATTACAGGAACTTTGCATTCTTCTGGTATAGAGATGGGCCCTTTAGGGGGTGAGAGAGGGGTAAAGTTAGCACTGAACCTATCTGTCAGGATGTCGGCAATATCAGTTGGTTCTGTATATTTAGTGCCATTGTGCTGTAACTCAGAGCAGATCTGAATGCTGCCATTAAGATTCTTGACATAGCTATAGAATGCTTTGTGGTTGTCTTTAGAATCAGTGGCAATTTTGTTTTCATAACAAGCTTTGGAGGATTTTATGAGGGATCTCAGTTTCTTACCGAGGCTGACCAGAGAGTTCCTCCAGTCGTGGGATTTTACTCTTTTTTGCGACAGTTTTTTTCTTCTGTTGTAGAGTTTGTTTATTGCAGGGTCCACCAGATTGGCTTCCTTTTTTGGAGGATAGCATCTTGGTTCTGTTATTGATAGCACAATCCATGCACTTGTGTAGGTGCTTATAAAGTACATTTGTGTAGGATTCAGCAGTCGTACCTCTATTGTCCGTCTGCATGGGTGTCATGAAGTTTGCCACTTCTGTCTTAAGAGGCGTGAAGTTGGCTTTGGAGAAATCTTTTACGGTGGTTTCCCTAATGGGGGGGCAGGGTGTGGATGTGTAGGGTGATTAGCTTGTGGTTGGATCTGACCAACGAGGAATTGACCTCTGGTGTGGAACACCGGTCGCCCATGTTGGTAATGACCAGGTCTAGGATATTGCTGCCCCTGGTGGGGGGGTGTGGATAAGTTGATCCAAGGCATTGGAATTTATGAATTCCAGAAAACGTTGAGCAAAAGAGTTGGTACATGAGTAGTTTTCCCAGTTAATGGTGGGGTAGTTGAAATCACCCTTTATGAGGTGTTGGGTTGTACCCTAATATTTTCCAGTGTATCAAGAAATGAGGAGTGGGAATCCTGGGGCATGGTGGGAGATCTGTAGGAAGTTACAATTTGGATTGAGGTCTTGCCCAGAGTTAGTTGCACTTGGATAATCTCAGATGCATTATGCTGAGCAACTAGCCTGGAGGTGTGGATATCCTTAATGAATATGGACACGCCTCTGCTTTTAGTGTTTCGGTCCAGGTTAGGTGGCCGAAAGGTGTGGTATGAATTATAGCCTGGTAATGCAGTGGTGCTCTCTGGAGCCTTTAACCAGGTCTCTGTCACTGCACAGATGTCGATGTTCTCCATTTTAAGGAGTGCCTCGAGTCTGTTTTGTAGAGATGTGTTTTGGGGTGAAGAGCAGTAATTTAGTCTAATCTTGCGATGTAATTAAAATGCAAATAAGAAATGCAAGTGAAACAGTATGCAGTTTGGGAAAGTATGCTTCAGAAATGTATTAGGTCTCAAAATGATTCAAAATGTCAGACAAGAAGTCACTAAATCCAGATTTCATAACATAATCTATGATTTCCTCGCTGTCAGGAAAATTTCCTGAAATTTGGAAACTCTGTATAATACAGTCTTTGTAGGTTCTGGTTAAAACAATGAAGTTAACATTGTGAAACAGGGAAAAAGGTGAATATTGTGTTTATTGAAAGATAACTGTTACACATGAGTGAGCATTCAAAACAAGAATTAGTTGCACTTACGTACAATGACTAAAACATAGGGTGGTATTCATAGTCATTACGCAGATACATTAAGGCTATCTGCACCATCTGTGAACAAGCACAACTAAGATGCAATTCATAGACGTTACTTAAGCTAATGTGCAATGACCTTGAATGAACGTAAACAAATAAACTGATAATGAGATGCAAAAGACGAATGATGCAACAGAGCTTATGCTAATAAAGCATTGTCTCGAACCATATGCAATTCATAGTGGAATTTTCCTGCTTGTTCTCGCTGTACACAGATATGTTATATAAAGAAGAGTCTTGCCAATCATATCTACTTTGCAGTCCACAAAAATGCTGTCACTTGCTGCTAGCTTTGCTATTTCCAGGTATGAGTTCCTTGTCTTGGCGGAGTCAAAACTGTTTGAGTCCAGCAGCCTTGGCCAAGAAGGTGGAGATACAGTCAAGGATAACTCATTATAACTTTGATTATCAGGAGATACTTGACAAGTTCAGAGTGGGCAGGAACATTAGAAACATCTTAGTTGGTATGTATAACCCCCTCCATAGGGGTACTGGAGGAATGCATGGACTTCCTGTCCCTGTATACACTAAGGTATGTATAGCCCTCACTATACTTACCACAGAGACATTCTAGAAACACACTGGGAACATGTTGGGTATCTCACTGGCTTCTTCCTTAAGGATACTGTAGCAGTTTCTGGATGTACTCTTGGCACATGTACATCAGTGCATCTCTTTCCTGGTGCCACCTCAGGACTGAGCCGGGACAATGCATGCCTATAATAGGGTGGGATGTTTTCTTGAGGTACTTGGTGTAGTAGATTGTATTCATGTTGCAATTAGGGCCCCTTATGGCCCACAGGAGGAGTGGTATTGTAATAGGAAGGGCTAGTATTCCATCAACTGCCAGGTAGTGTGTGATGCATGGAGAAACATCAACAACATCTCTGCCCAACATCCTGGCAGTGTACATGTCTCCCATAACTGGAGACTCATTCTACTGCCACTTCCTGCATAGTAGGATGCCCAATGGTCATCTTGTTGGCAAGTGGAAATATTTTTTTTTCTTTTTAATATTGTATTTAAGTAATTATCCACAGTAAAATGTATTCTCGTATACCAAACTACTCTTCCTTTGTTTTGTTCCCCCTTCTCTCTCTTTTTTATTCCAGATGATGCTGGATATCCACTGCAGCCATGGTTCATGTCACTAGTGAGAAATAAAACTGAAGTTGTAGAAGACACCTATAACATATCCCAGTCCTAGGCTTATATTGCCATTGAGAAGGTATCCGGCCTGCTGATTCATAGGTTCATAGGGCAATACTAGGCTAACTGCCCTGAAGGGCCATTTTAATCCTAGCCAGTAACCTAAGGTCAAATTCAAACCTTGTGTCTTGTAGGTATGAGATGAAGACCTTAACCATAAGCCAAATCCACCCTGGGTGGTGCCCTTCAGTATGACCCAGCTACTGCATGCAGTAGTTTTACTGCATGTTGCATTCAGCACAACATGATCATGCACCAGTCTGGGAGTGAAGTGGCCCATGCTGTCACTACAGCTCCTGGATCCACTCCAAGTATAAGTAATGATGGCCAGCCAGCATCAATAGGAAGGGGCCCCATATGACAAGCTTGTGCATGGCATACAGCTGCGAAGGTAAAGAGGTGGAGTTTAGTCCTGGACCATAACATTCAAGTTAGTCTCTCCAAATATAATTAATGCATGCAGTAATATCTGTGGGCTATGCTGTGTGCTGCATGGTTTGATGTCACTGTGCATCTGACAGTCTCTCTCAAAATATTTTTTCAGAAGAGTAACTCATATTATTGTTTGTAAAACTCATCACTGAGAGCTCAATGACTACTGTTCAGTGATGTCATAAGACATCATAGAAATTATAATAATCACAATTTTAAATAGATTGCACAATGAATTCTGCAGAAGTGCTGTACATAGGTATGCATGTCCTGAATGTCCTCATTTGTTATAATTAGTAAAAATTATTAATTCAGTATTTCATGAGTTCATGTTGCATTTTAATGAAAACATGTCATATTGCTTTTTATATTTTGCGATTTTTTTTTCTCAGATTAATTGATGTTGTCTGCTGAGTTACTGCAGATAAATTTTTTTGTCATACACAATGATTTATGACTTTAGAGACCAAAAATATGATAATTTGTGCAGCGGTGAGGGTGAAGTGGCAGTGCTTGTTTACATGGAGGGAGACTCATTTTAATCTGTATGTGTTTCCACGAAAGCTTGTGCATTACTGCTTTTAAGTTGTAAGTAACTGCCAGCTGCAGGAATTTAAACGCATAGAGTATTGGTGTTAATGACTTATAATGTGATGTTATATCATACAGATTTCTTTACACAGTTCCCTGCGGTTTTAAACAATACATCAGTGAAATGCATACAGTTGTAGATTGTCTACCCCCCCTTTTTTTAATAGCTTATTCCCCTTTGAGTTAAACATTCACCTGTGTTGCTGAAGGTCAAATTGCAAGTAACAGAAATGTCACAATTGATTCACAGTAGGTCAAGGTGAAATGAATCATACCCATCTCCTAAAGATAGGCTATGTGATAGTGCAAGGCATTTTGAAGAGGGGCTATCATGAGAGCTGGATCGAGATTTGGTCCAGTGTCATAACCTACTTGATGCAGGTGATCCTGCTCACACTGATCTGACAGTTCTACGAGACTGTGATCAGGACCTTGAATGAGAAGTTCGGGTAGGTGTAGATTAATGCTGATGTAGCCTGCAATAAATCTGTCATGCTTGTTCACCGTGACTACTTACATTTTTTACCTGAGAAGCACTTGTAATTTTTTTGTGATTTGCCCCCTCCCCAAGTATCTAGACTGTACCCTGTCGTATCCCCCTTCCAAGATTGAGTCCTGCTAGAGTCTGGTAAGTCTTAACTAGTGTAAGTGGCCATGGATGCGGGGTGTGCCACCATAATCTGGATCATTGTGATCATGGCATTATCCCTACTCTGGAAATCCTCATGTACACCCTGGAGGAGGCTATTTCCATTTGACTGTCTGCAGCAGTGCCATGAGCTCTCCCTTTTGTAAAGGTGTCACAGTGAACACCATCACTTCTGAATGTCTGCCATCATCCTCAAAGTGTTTGCCTGGGTTTGGACATACTGGTGTACAGGTGCTTGTGTATTCCTGCTGTACAAGCATGAGTGTGATATCAGCGTGTGCTTGACTTTGTATTGCACTCTCACTTCCTGCAGAGCTGCTAACATGTTGTGGAGTGTGAGATCCTGCCATTAAACCTGGGAACTGTGCATCCCTTTCCTCAGCTGCCTCATAAATGTAATTATATCATCATCATCTACAGTCATTCTGCTGCTGATATTCTATTGGTATAGTGGAATTATTTATTTCTGTTCCTGACATTACTAGGTGACACTTACCATGCACACTGCATTGTCATTCTGTGCAGATGTTGAACATTCACCTATTAATAGTAACTGTCATGTGTTTAATGTAATAATTCATTATCAACATTCAATTCTCTGTATAAGTATATATTACTGTTTTTAAATCAACCCTTCTGAACAGATGAGTGTTGTTGCCGCACTTGATGGTAACAGCCAGTGCCCTCACCACCTCTGATTATTCCAGTGGAAACATCTTCTGTGGCATAGTCATCCTACAGATGGTTGAGAAGGTATTCCTCATCTGCTGTTAATGGGATAATTGTTGGAACCCGCACCCCCCCCAGTAGTGATACAAGTAATTTCATTCTGCCTCGCCTTGCTTCTAGCACATCCTGCCATATCATTTGCCCTCTTCCTGCATTGTGTTAAGGTGTGCTTTCTGTCACCCACTGCATTAATATCCAGGACAACTTGATATCAGGCTTTTGTTCTCTCAGCTTGTTTGGGCCCTTCCTTCACCAAACAGAAGTTTCCGATATGCCTTGCTACCATGAGGATGTGATTTTCCTTATGGCTGAAATTGTCTGCTCTCTGCCTTAATCCCTTGTTTTGCATAATTATTACATATGGAAAAAAAAAAAAAGAAAGACCACAGTCATACACAAAAACATTTTTGCTGTATTCATTAGTCAAACTATATAACACTGACCACATGTGCCTGCCATCCTCCTATAAAAAAAGTTAGTCAACATAAACCCCATAATTATATGCACAGGCAAAATCTCAGTCCAGACAATTAAAGTTGTGCTATTCTAACGTCTACAGTATCATAAATATAGTCAGAACAATAATGTAGTCACTTTCTTAACAGAATCATCCTTCCCATAACAACATGGTCATGTATTCATAATACTATCATTTTTCATTCATCAGTGGCACTCAAAAATCTTCAGGTAAAGACACATGTATGTTGAGCCAACAAAACAGCCTTCCCACTATAGTACTTCACAATTAAATTGCTGCATTTCTGCCATGTATGCACAACCACCAAATGATACCAAAGTAAATCATTAATCATTTCCACTGCTGCTACTGGAGTGATTTCCCTCCTATAAATGAGAGCTTTGCAGTACTCAGTAACAGCCATGATAAAATGCCCACGATATCAGAAAAATAAAACTTTCTTAACAGTAACTCGGTAGTTTTACATAATTTTAAGTGTGTAATATCAAATTGTAAAAATATTATTTTTCCTCACTTTGAGGAGTCTGCTATTTCCCCAAGACATTTGCTACCAAACTTGAGCCATCACAAGTTAATATGGGAATTTTCAACTTTTTCAGCATAATTTCAGGTCCTTTTAAATGTTTTATATACAAATTAGGCCATTTTACATTTATTTCTATGAATTGCAGTGATTCCCAAATGTGTACAGCCATTTATGGACATATCTCACTCTCATCTGCTAAAGAAAATGGCCTTGTGTTCCTGAAATGTGTTACAGCCAGCTACAGACTTCACAGCAATGTCCAACATGTTGCAGAAGGTGCAGATATGCTCATATATGCTCAAATTTGAAGAGATTCAGAAGAAAAAAAAAATGAACTCACGTGTATTACAGTTTATACAACCACACAATGTAATCTTTGCCCATCTAATCTTATCTGGCACACCTTGTCACCTGAAACCAATCAGTAGTTTACAACAGTTGCTTATCACACACATAGGTATATGTATTTATGCATTGCACTTCCACCCAAAAAAAATAATTCTGCTGCTACAATGAAGGGATTTATAACTTTCAGGTGTAATATTTCTAAAAAGACAGCCAAGGCAAGGTACAGCAACAGTGACAATCATAAGTATTAAAAAATTAAAATGATTATAGCATATTGTTTTTTTATGTGCCATATAAATGGAACTAGAATTTGTTCCCTTAAAAAATAACACATACATTTGACAATGCATTTTTGGTTAAACCAAACTTGCTAATAATAACAGTACCTGTAAGCAGGAGTGGCCTTAGGTCAACTGGTGCCCTAGGCAAAAGGGCTCCATGGCGCCTCCACCACACTACCTGGTGCCCCCATCCTGGTCTACCTACACCAAATAAATACTGGAAAAGCACCCTTACCAGAGCGGCACCCTATGCGGCCGCCTATTTGGCCTATGCCTAAAGCCGGCTATGCCTGTAAGTTCTCTAATGTCCCTGCTGGTTAACTGAGTTTGGTTAAGGTAGTGTTACACTCACTCCAGAGGGAGAGGTTCTAAATCCTGTGAACCACAGCCTAGCTCATTCTTTCTTCAGTCTGGTCCTGCCTCCTCTAATCATGCCAGCACCCACTAAGGCACAAGGTTGTGCTCAAAGCTGGTCTGATAAGGAGACCAAAATCATGATCTACGTTCTGAAGGAAGCATATCTGGAAAAGATTGAGGTGTATACTAGAAGCAGTGACTGTAAAAAATTCAATATCTGGTAGGACCTGAAAACCCTGGCATGGAATCACCCCCTCTGGTTAGCAGTACCAACACAGATACAATGACATGAAGAAGCGTGGGTCAGACCAGCTGGCTGAGTCAGTAGACCAGGTAGAGGCAAGAAGGCTAGAGTCCTAAAAGTACTATTTATACAACTGTGTGATTTTATATATATATATAGATATATATATATATATATATATATATATATATATATATATATATATATATATATATATGTGTGTGCATGTGTGTGTGTGTGTGTGTGTGTGATTGTATGTGTGTATATATGGATATACACTTTTTTGGGTCATTTTTAAAGCATGTTAAACATAGCTTTAAAATATAACAAGTTTGCATAACTGAAACTATTTGCTACATTTAGTGTGTGTACCTGCAGAAATGTATCTTTAATGTTATTACAGTAATGCAAAATAAAGGATAAACATAATTGTACATACAACTGCATCTGGATAGGAACGTGGAATGTTTAGGTGATAACATAATTGTCTGAATAAATACAAAGATTAAGACATGTATGAGTAAAATAATCTGCATATATATATATATATATATATATATATATATATATATATATATATATACCTTAAAAACACAGGTATACATCTGCATGAATACAATTACTACTACTTGGTGATAACTTACGTAGTAGATAATGTAGGCCAGGAAATATTTAGCAGTACAGCAGTTGTATAAGAAAGTAATTTCTTTCAGAACTGCAACTGCACATAACAGATGGCTGAAGTTAGTCAAGAGCCACACTCTAGTAAGAGTGCAGGTTGGGTGAAGGAGAGGGGTGCTGTAGACTGAAGTGAATTACCAGCATATATATTTTAGTTGCTGTTGTGTCTTTCGGCTTTTCCCAGTCAGGGGTTGCCACAGCAGAACTCCGGTCCGCTAATGATTGGCAATAGATTATTACGTGCCGAGTTAACAGCTCTGACACACAACCTTCAATGAAAGTACACCCATTCACGCATGTCTCCACACAGAAGATGCTTTTAGCTGGGAATCGAACAGGACAACATCTTACTGTGAGGCGACAATGCTACCGCAGCACCACCACCGCAGTTTGCACCAGCATATATACTTTAGTGAGAAATAATATTATTACCTGTCTAGTACTTCTGCATACATTTGTAAATCATCACACTATATTTTTGGAATTCTTAAGGAAGAAAAACTATCACATTTAGGAGCAGTTTTAGGAAATGAAAAAATGCAACAGAACAAAATTCAGAGACTGTTGCATGCAAACATTCCAACAAAACTGTATGTGTGTTTCTAAGCGACATGAAAAGGAAGATAAGCAAAGTATGATAATTCAGACAGTAATATATATTTGAACAAATGCATGCCAGGAATGCAGTGGCTTAGAAATAACAGTACACTTATATGTTAATGGCAAACAAGTGAAATACAAGAAAACAAGAATCTTCTTATGTCCTCTCTTTACAGCTGAAGCAGAGATCTCCTTAAATAGGAAACAGCAGGAGTGGTGCTTAAATAGATTTGTGAATCTGCCGGTAAGACCAAATAAAGCAGTAAATGCTATTATGTGTTTAACTGATTATATATGTGTGTTTATGTGTGTGTGTGTGTGTGTGTGTGTGTGTGTGTGTATATATATATATATATATATATATATATATATATATATATATATATATATATATATATATATATAGATATGGGGGGATTTAATAAAGCATACATAGTCTTTTTTACCAGAAAGCACTGCTGGGTGGCTTGTATGCACGCGCCAACACAGGAATTTCCGTGGCATGCAAATCATATCATAGGCAGGTGAATCACATGCAAATGAGGCAGGTAGAGTGATCTAGCAAGCAGATAGGCAGTTCTGTATACCCTGTGTCAGTGCCTGTAGTGTACACAAAAAACTTCTGTTTACAGGAATATAGACAGGCAAAAGGGGCTGTAAAAATGTAAATAAATAGACAGAAATGGCATACCACATAAGGAAATGAGTGAAACTATCCTCTGTGTGTCCAGAAAATTAAAGAAAACAAGCTAAATTAATATATTTTTTAATAATCTGGACATGTCTGCACAGCGCATCGCAGTGCACAAACATGCCTTATAAAAAAAAAAGAAAAATTGGAAAAAGATTAATAGTATGCTACAGAACTGCATTCAGGACCCTGCATGGAGTATCTACAATGGTGCACTGGTGCTGTTGCTAATGTGCTAGAGCTTTGAAGCATGTAGTTTCCGGGCTGTGACCACAGATCCCTATGCAAATGAGGTGGAGTTAATGAATAGCATAAACAGGTAATCGTGTCCACATATCTTCTCCATGTAGGCAGAGAACCATGGTGGTGTTCACCACAGGAGGTAGCTGACATTGGGGCAGGGTGTGTCCAATGACTTCTAAGCTGATTTCAGCTTAGCTGCACCTGTTTGAACAATGCACTGCTGTGCTGAGCATGTTTTTTGGGAGGGGGGTGTACACTAATGTATAAGCTTTGTTTAGCTAAGGGGCGTGTGTTTCTACATGTTTGCGCAGTGCACCACAGTGCTGAGAGTGGAAAATCTGGGGGGGGTGTACACTATGTGCTAAGCTTTGTTTACCTATGGGGCAAACAGTTGCATGGCAAGCCACAGTGCTGAGTGTATCTAAAAGCTATTGATATGTTAATTAGTTTTGACCCCTGTTTAACTTAAACTAGGGCCATTAAATGATAATGATATACTGGACAGGTGAAATGCATCATAGGTAGCCAGTCACACAGTCATCAACAACAGCAGAGCACTATAAGGTATGCACACACCCTACAATCTGATTTTCCCCCCATGCCCTGCACCATAGTGGAGACAGTACAGACTTGGGAATTTTAACTGAAATAATGCTGGGGCTGCTACAGGTCTACTACATCTGTATGAGCTAGATGCTGAAGTCAATGCTGCTGCTGCTGACAATAGGCCTAGGCAGAGAAGGAACAGAGTGTTCAGGCCCAGGGTAACCTTCCAGGAGATACATGAACTGGAGATTGTAGAGCGCTACAGGGTGGACATGGGCATACTACAAAAACTCGATAAGCTCTGCCATCCTCAACTCAGACCCTGAGCCAAAAGAGGGGAACCCATCCCAGTGGAAACAAAGGTATTTTGTAGCCCTTAGGATACTAGCCACAGGTACCTTCCAAAGACCAACTGGGGACATGATGGGGGCCTCACAGGCCTCAGCATCCAGGGTACTCTACCAATTTCTGGATGCCATCATACCACATGCCAGTGAGCACATTTCTTTTCCCCTCACCCGTGAGGTGAGGGCCAGCAATATCTAACACTTCTGCCATGTAGCACAATACCCTGAGGTACTGGGTACCATAGATTACACTCATGTACACATCAAGTCACCACCCAGTGACAAGGGTAGAATCCACATCAACAACAAGGGGTACAACTCCATCACCTGCCAGGTCATGTGCAATGCCCAGGGTACTATAATGAATGTATGTGCTGGCAGCCCTGGCAGCCCTGGCAGTTATCATGACTCCCATATCTAGCATGCATTACAGCTTCACCAGATGTTTGCTAGGGAGACATCTCACATAGCCATTTACTGGGGGATGCTGGCTATGCACTGGAATCATGGATGATGACGCCCATCAGAAATGCACACAGTCCCCTGAAAGAATGCCATAATGAGGCACACACACAAACTAGGAACATCACAGAGCATGTGTTTGGGCTTCTGAAGTCATGGTTCTAGTGCCTTGATATATCTGGTGGAGCCCTACAGTATACTCCAGCCACATGTGCACAGATATTCACAGTATGTGTCAAACTACACAATATGAGCCTGTGGAAACAGCTGCAGCAGGATCAACAAAGGGAAGGGATCAGCCACATTCACAAGAGGACTCAGAGGAGGAACCACCTAAAGATGTCCCTGTAGGCAGATGTAGGCATGCCCAGTATGCCCTGGCTTTGGCTAAGAGACAACACATAGCACATTCACTGACAACCTAAGGCCTTAGGGACTGACATCGTACTCCTACTCACATAAGTATATTAAAATTGTTGATGCCAGGTAACCCCCACAACCTGCACCAATCTATATATTGGCTGTGCATTACACAGAGTCAGCCCTGAACTACAGTTCTGTCAACTGCTGCATTTACAAGGTAAGTCTCTAACCTACACACTGCTTGTAAGGATTAATATAATATGGTACCATATGTATGGATCTGCTGCATTTATGCAAGGAGATATAGTGGGCTATGTGTACAGAAGTAACATCAACATGGAACTATAGCCACCCAGTCCAATTGTATCAGCATACCAGGCAATCTCAGGGCTGTAACATATTACTCTATCACACATTGTATGTTCCACATAGAGCAGAAATAACAACACACATATTTATGCTGTTGATTGTTTCATGAATGACGCATCTGTCTGGCAGTCTTTGTGGTTTAGTGGATAAGGGAAGTTAGCATGGTTGATGGTGTTAATGATTCTAATCTGAAAGTATTCACATCTTTTGCATGTGAGGTATTATTATGTCAGTGTTTTCACATACTGTCATTCTGTGTGTGGTGTAACATTATTTACCTCAGTCACATATTACATACAGCAGACAGGTGGTGGATGCCGTGGACATTTTGAGTGAAGTGCAGTACTGCAGAAACAGGGACAGATGTCAATGTCTGTACACACAAAATCCTGGACTGGGGTACAGGTAGGTGTGGCCTGGAGTCCCATTATAAGTACTGACAGTCCCACTGGGCATGCATATATATATATATATATATATATATATATATATAGAGAGAGAGAGAGAGAGAGAGTTATATATATATATATATATATATATATATATATATATATATATATATATATATATATATATATATATATATATATATATAGAGAGAGAGAGAGAGCTATATATATTACAATGATACATAGTCTCTCCCCATATATCTACATAACAACACATACATATCATACACACACAGAGCTACATTTATATATATATATATATATATATATATATATATATATATATATATATATATATATATATATATATATATATATATCCCTGTTGTATACAGAAATATGTGTGTGAATGTCTGTATTGTCCTACATACCCTAATAATGGTGAGTAAATCTGCACTATCACACATCCATACTGTTGCTCAAAGGATCCAAACTAAGGGCACAACAGTACATAATCCACTTACCTGCAGTCCCCTGTGCCTGCTGGATGTCACCACGTAGACAGACACAGGTGAGCAGGTGGTGTAATGTACAATGTTGTCAATGCACGCATGGACAGGCACATTGTTCCTGCCCACATGTTTGCCTATCTAACTGCAAGCAGCCGTATATGGCCAAACTGGTAACTGTACACACATAGCTAGGATAATAGTTATCCCGCTGCTAGGATACTAGATGCAGATAACACTATGAAGCAATATCACTCTGAAGACCACAGATGCTGTTTAACACAAGCCTAATTTGTGTAATGCACAAGTACTGTGCCTACAATCATGTGTACAACAGACTCAACCCATGGTGCATATGATACATACTATGAGCTATATTAAATAAGACTAGATAGGTTGGAGTTCTAATCTCACTTCAAGCTACTTGGTGTGCATGTGTGTGTGTGTATATCCCCCTGCAAAACAATGGAATTCTCTCATGGGCTAACCAGCTGCAATGGTAGTGCACTTATTGGCTCTGTAACTTGCTGCTGGCATCCAAACTGCCCTCTTCTACAAGACCTGATCATGTCATCCACCTTAAGATGACCAGCTGACAATGTAGTATCAGACCTAAGCTGTAGCACATGCGATAAGTACTGTGATCTATAGTGTATAAGACTAAATAGGTAGGGGTTCTAATCTCACTCTAGGCTACTTGGTGTGTGTGTGTGTGTGTGTGTGTGTGTGTGTGTGTGTGTGTGTGTGTGTGTGTGTGTATCCATATGGCATAAATATGATCACCTTAGAAATAGATAGGTTTTGCAATGTTTTATCTGTAGCGTGTGATGTGGTTTGCAGTATTTTATCTGTAGCATGTGATGTGCCTCCCCAAATGACTAGTATAATGGCCATCCAACCCTCACAATCTTAGACAACTTTATATTCATAGTTAAACGATCAGCACATACTGCCCCTGTCTAACATGGACACAGGCAGATACCCTGTATTGAGATGACGGTCATCCAGCCAATCATACAGATGGCATGTGCTGAGGTGCACTGAGGTGCTCTATGTGCCATTAGGCAGACTTCTATTTCAAGGGTGTGTTTGTCTGCTAGACAAATCTCTCCCACAAGCATATATTACTAATGTCACATATGAGGTGAATGTCCTTACAGTGAGTTATCCATCTACTATGCCTCAGAAAGATAGGCAGCATATGCAATCAAGCGGGGTCACACATTACCCCATATGGAAGGCACAGATCACCTCTGAGTAGTCTGCATGCCACAGGCTACAATGACACTCATTGCAGACAATTCCCATTGAACACATACTGAAGACGTGAAGTGTCATTGTGATGGACCATACTGTTGTGTGAAATTGCCAGTACTGCTTGTAAAGGTATGGCAACAAATGGCCATTGCACTCAGATGTTGGCATGATGAGGGCAGAGTACATGGAGGTTATGAGTATGTCACTTACTGGTGACTGTGGCTTCAGCTATGCCATATGACTCCTGCCATACCACTGTAGAGAAATGGTGATCTCAGGCATAGGTGTAAACTTGTGTGGACAGGTCTGTGTGCCCAGTTCTTTCATCCATAAGTATGTACATCACATGTTGCGACTGATGTGCTACTTACTAGGTATATAGGTCTATCTGATGGAAATGATACTACATATATATTTGCATGGAGTTTATGGCCATTAGTATGTCAATAGGCATGTGTTTACAATACACTTTTGCAGGATAGTGACATACCACAAAAACTCTATGATTGCTCACAATTTGCAGGTATCAGCCAACATTCTTAGCCACAGTCAGTCAGTGGTTGCATGTATTATGGTTAAATGGATTCCAAGCAGTACAGGACCCAGAACTGTGCCCTGGTGATAACTACTGTGTACAGATCAGCTATTGGAGGTGGATGCCCCTATGTTGCATATGTGTGCCAGCAATGGGCCACTTAATGACCCCTACAATGACAATATCATGGATGCCTAAGTGGCTGCTTTGTAAATTTTACCTGAGGGAGGGATATAGTCAGATGGCTTGCCTCAGTCTGGGGGTTGTACGCCCTGATATCCTCTCACCCAGTTTCTTGGTGACTGCCTCAGCATGCTCCCCCTGTCACACATCCAATATGTGTACAGTTAACTGTGTGTAGATCACATATATGTGCGCTGATCAGCTCCATGATGCTTGCCTCTACAGGCATACAGATATGGATACGTAGACAGAGAGGTGTATAGTTTTGCTCAGTAGATGGCCCCCCTCTGTACAAGGGTGTAACAGTTACCATTTTCCACCCAGCTGGGTTGCAGCCATTGATGTCAGTAAGAGCAAGGGTTGTCCAATGGTGTTAATAATCCCTGTTAGATCACATGTGGGATACAGCCTGGTATGTTAGCATTTGCAATAGGAGCTGTGTATCTTCCATTGAAAGGCCAGTTACAAACTGCTCTGTAAATATGGAAGTTATGGGACAGGTTGTAGGGTTGTCATGTGTCACATGTGCTGGTGAAAAGAGAGTGTAGTTGACGCAGACAGTGTGGGAGTACAGGTTATGTATGAGTACAGACCCACCATATGTGGCATCATGACATATGAGGTCAGTGACAACCTGGGCCTGTCCTTTGAGGCCACACATATAACTACATTGTGCCTTGTGGTTCTGTTTTGTGTGGGTGGTTAATTTTGTCACTTCCCATGTCTACACATCACAGGAACACTATATGCTTCATTTAGATGAGGAGATAGTGCCTCCATGTTAGGGGGGCACCTTTACCCCAACTGTCACACAGCACTGTCCACCTGTTATTGTGCAGTCTGCTAATGACAATTGTCCACCAGTCAGATTTGCTGAACCATGATGATCTTCTGTTCCACCTGTCCTGTATAGTTGAGTTAATGCAATTGTAATGTTGCTGACATAATGCATGGGTCTACAGCTTTGCATACTTGCCTGTCCCATCTGATGGAGGGAACAGTCATGCTATGTCAACCATCCTACAGGGAGTAATAAATGGCTTTCTTTATATATATATATATATATATATATATATATATATATATATATATATATGTATTGTCTGCTGGGGGGAGACTGATCTGTGGCCAGATCCCACCAGGGAGGACCTCACATTTGGGGAGGGCTGTAGTGGTCACTCATATTTGTAGACATGTGATACAATACATTAGTTCCCTGTGTAGAGATGTCACAGCACTGCTCCAGGGCATGGTAGGTAAGGACTTGAAAGCATTCTTTGGGCAAGTGAGCCGCAGCACAACTAAGCAATACACTGTGTACATATTACACTTCCCTAACATGCATGTATGTCTGTGTTCTGTACAGACACCTTGCATGACTCTCTTGTTGCAACATGCTGGAAGTAACTGCAATACTTATTTGCACAGAGGACAGCTAGCATGTAGTGCCAAGTGGTGTCCCCAGATCTCTGAGTCATGTCAACTGAAATTCCATGATAGGAGTTAGCATGGATACGAGCACTAACACTGTCATACACTTACTGACACTGAACCAAACACTGTTACTTTTGCTCAAGGCCAGATCATGCCTACCGACTGTGACCAATAGAGCCCATTGACTGTTATACTATGCAATGGATGTAGGGCATCAGTCTCACTCCATCAACCATGGCTTGACAACATGTATGAGAATATTAGGTCAGCAGACCATGGTGGAAACTGTGTATGTCATGTACAGAGTGTTATGTCAACTGGTGGATACCCAAGTGTCTGAGAGTCATACTCTGGGAGGGAACATAGCATTGCGAGAACTATGGTAAAATTACATCAGTCACCAGTGGAGTTCACTATCCTCCATTATTGGCATACCCTATCTAACTATTCCCTCTCTGCAGTCACAGGCACTCTCAGTGACCTCTGACTAAGTACATTAGCAGGTGATTGCATATTAGAAGCCATCACAGAAACCCACACAAAACTAACAGTTACCCAGGATGGTCTAAGACACAGTTAGTTGTTGTCTAAGCCACTGACAAAAACTAATTGCCAATGACTGCACAATACTTTCCTGTATGAAATCATCTGCCCCTGCAAAATATTGTAGTGTCTGCACACCGCACACAGTTGAGCCATTACACATAAAGGTATGGACACAGAGAGTAATGTAGCCATTGACTTTCACTGGTCGGTAGGATGTGGGGATGCAGTCACTGCTGTACAACCTATACCGACAGGTTTGGGATGTAAATCTCAGACTGTCACTGCTAAACTGAATGTGGTAGTCATCACACTTATCATTGTGTGCAGTGGCACCCTTGCCATGTCAGTACACAGACATATTGTACAACTGCCGCAGCCACACAGGTTCAATGGTACAGCAATACACAGTGTAGATAACATGTCCTATAGAGTCTGTGTCGCAACCATACATGTGTAGTCTGTCTCCTAAATGCTTCGAAGGGGATGTGTATGGCTTCATACAGGGAGGTTTCAGATCCCACTATATACCTCTGGCATTGTCATGACAGGATTAGCCCATGTCTCACCTGTCTTACACACTTACAACATCACCATGGTATGCATAGTACATGCTGGAGAGACAGGTGTGTAACACAGACAGTACACCCTACATGAAACAGGCCTCCTATGCATGTAAAGCACACATTTGCTGTGACACACATCATGTGCAGGTTACACAATGGGATGCAGAACACGACAATCATAACTGGTGTCGGGCAACTGCCTGTACTGGACATAGGATATTTGTAGATGGGTCATGTCCATCACCACAAGTTGTAGATGTATTAGTTCCCAAAACCCTGGTGACACTTATCAAGGGTAGCAGACTTTATCACAGATTAAGGATGCATGAGAGCACTGAATGCCTCATTATCCTTGTTAGCCTGTTATACACATATGAACCTATGGAGCCATGCACTTAAAGTGCTGTACCTTGCCGAGGACATATTTTTGCTGTACTGACATGCCATCCTGAGCTGCTTTATTGCCGCTGTGTATCCATAGGTTTTCCCAACAGACTCCTGAACAGAAACATAAACAGGTCCGTGACACACCTGACACTGTGTAACTATACAGCTAGTATGACATCATACAACATAAGGTACACAAAAGTATGTGGCGTACTCATGACAAATGCCACCATACTGTATCTGTCAGTAACCACTACAAGTGGCATGGCAAAACAACATGGCATTTGCATCACAGAAGTACATGTTAACTAATACAGTCGCCCTCTGCATCAGATACATAGCTTCATTTCCTGCTTCGATGGTGAAGATGACAGGGATGTGATACAGGTGTCATCACTTGGACAGGGTGTTGTGTGGGGGTGTAGGAGGCCTAGGCTGCCCCAAATGGCTGACAGCATGGATGGACCATAGAGAGGTGCCATGTGTGTCTGTAGGTGGCCTGCATTTGACAGTGGTGTGTGGGCGCTTGTGTGTGTGAGTGTGTGTATGTGTGTGTGTGTGTGTGTGTGTGTGTGTGTGTGTGTGTGTGTGTGTGTGTGTGTGTGTGTGTGGATGTATACACAGTCAAGTTCAGTGCTAGCCCTACATTTGTGTATGCTGGACAGCTTTGGACCATACATGGTAGAGTTGACAGTTCACCATCTCCATTCCCAAACATGGGAACTGGATCTGCCAGGAGCTGCACTGGCACCTCCATGCCCAAGGTCAGAAGCAATGCTAGTACCCGACAGTGGCTGCTGTCTGCTGGGACCATGTCCCCCCATGGAACCGTCCAGGACCATGAACCCATGGCCTGCCACATCATGGTGTGGACAGTACACTTCCCTCTGTAGCGCTGGATGTACTGCCACTACAGGGCCGTGATTGTGCATGGCCATGTGGACTCTCAGCAGATGGGGTTGCTGACCTACATCCATGAGTCTGACACTCAACTCCAAACACACGTTCCAACACAGACAATGTGCAGTCCAAGACAGACACTGTCTCAATCCACCTTCTGTCCACTGTATCAGTGAGCAGATCCAGAGTATCCCTAATGAGGTGGAGGCAGTCATGGATATCAGACTGCTACATCCATAACCCTAAGCATACATCTGGTGTTCCATTCAGAACATGCCTGCACCTTCATGACAGACCATGCACTGAGTTAGCCATGATGCGACACCTGCAACAGGTGGTGGCTGACAGCAGGCCTCCTACAAGCAGCCCTGTCAATCTGCCCATGTAGGACCTTGCCAACTCTCTGGCTATGACCAGTGTCTACACTCACTGGAGCCATGGTTGCCACACTTTCTTGTTCAATGTCCCCACTCTTTGGCTGTCCAATATCTGTGACCTCTGGGGACTGGGTATGTGTGGACCTACTGACTGTGTGTGGTGACAATGAGGGCAGAAGAGGGATGTCAACCTCTGGGACAGATTCAGCCCCTGACACCCCACCTGTGCCTCACTGTGGCCACCATCATCATCAGTGTCCAAAGAGACACTGACATCATGTTTTGTTGGGGACAGACACTGACCCTCCTGGTCACCTGTGATAAGAAAGAAAAAAGCAGTACATTAATACCTGCATTATTATGTACAAAAAAATCAACCAAGCCTCATAATCACGAAGACCCACAACTGGATTAGCAGTCAAACATTTGTCTTCTCTGCTATCATCCACAAAAGACATCCTCAGAACATGATACACATTTATCTCAAGACCTTTATAGCAATCACTTCATGTAAATCAAGTAAAACATGACCAGTAAAATGTACCTTTTATTTAATCAATATGAAACTAAACTTGATAAAACAACACATAAAAATCCATTACATCTATCTTAACAAATATATAGAAATATCCATTTCACTGACTAATTTAGTTATCTTTAACCTTTTGTTTTTTTAAAAGGCATTTTAGATTAATTGCCTCATTCAAACCAGGAGGCCTATCTGCTCTTAACTGTCAAATTATTCCTTTTTGTTCAACTGCACTCCTGCAATTACCGCCTCGAAGATGCTTAGGTACCCATTCCAGAATGGAAAATAAAAACCTTCTACTCTGTTTACATGTGAAATTATGTTTAAATAGGGCATTATTCTGACCCTTAACTTTAATAGAATATAAATGTTCCTTAACAAAACAGTGTCATGCTTATTAGGAGCAAAACCACAGCCTTGGCCAATACCTGACTGACCTGTGAAAAGTTGAGGGTGAGGTAATATCAGTGCCACCACATGTTGCAGCACAACAAGGTAATATGTCCATATATTTCATATTTACAGTAGCTACTGTGTTACTTGTTATATTGGTCATATTCTGAGTATGAGAGTAAAACTAAGGTTAAATCCTTTCCCCAAAAGAGCAAAAACCTGATGTCCACATAAAAAGTATGTACAGCCTGACACACAGACTGCTACAGTATTACAATGCTAATAACAGTAAGCCTACCTGCATGCTCCTCTGCTGTGGAAACTATGACACCCACATCCACAATGTACAGAATGATGGATGCCTGAGAGCTGTCATGTGTGGTTAGGTTTGCCAGAAATTCCTCTGTGGTTGAGAATGGTTATTCCACTGCAGGCCCTCCACTGGTGATGGCATGATCCCTGGCTACATCTGCTGCCTTTTGTCACAGGATTGATCATGTCCATTGAGCAGTGTCAAACCTGCTTATATGTCCTGCCTTGATGGCCCATGCCATTCACATCACGGAGAAGGTCTGCCCACAATGCAGCCTGCTGTTCTTTGTTTTGCCTACTCTGTACATTAGGATGTGACAATGCTGCCTTAGTCCTTCCAGTATAATGTCATTGTCCACATCCAAGAAGGGTTCATGGTGTCTAGGGTACATGATCCTGAAAGACAACAAAAGGGGAACACATGACAGGATCACATACGTGTAAGTACACTATGTAGAGATATAACAAGGACAGAATGGCTGGCACTATCCACTGCTTGCTCACACATGTCATACTCCACAGTGTGGAAACATACTGAATGTGTGGATACAACTGTGATAGTAGCAATAATCAGGTATTCCCATGTGTGCTATGACAGATAATGCTGTATGATCATAAACCCAACACTCGAGTCTACTGTGGTGTGCCATCTATGGGCAACCCCCCGATTATATATCATAAGAACTCTGACAGACAAATAGCAGTGTGCTGTTAGAACCACTATAAAGGGACAGTCCAATAAGACCAGTGTGCCACAATGACAAAAGACAATGCACCTTTGATGTATTGTATGTCCTCTGTAGGTGTAAGACAGCAGGAGATCAATGACATGTCATTATCACAGGTCTAAGACAGGCTTAATGCTGTAATCCCTATTCCCCATATGTCTATTCACCCATCTGCATTTTGTTGTACTCATAAACAGTTACATACCTGATGGAGTGTAGTACTCCTCTGTTGATATGTGGTGATAGTAAAATGTTCACAAAGATGTGCTCTGTTTGAGGAAAGTCTCATAGAGAATGGTTCCACATATCCAGCTGCTTGCCATTTTAACATACTTCTCATCAGCAGTTGATTGCCTCTACACCAGTCTGTGGGTCTGAAATGTTAATTGCAGCCAACACAGCTGATTTTCACTATCATTAGCCAATGACATGCAACCACTGTACAATATATAAGACCTTTATGTAGATTAGGGCCCCTTTCTGATATGTTGTGATGGACATTATTGGGGTGAGGAGACTACACCGTCACAGAGGTTAGGTCTATAACAGAAAGATGTGTGTACTACAGGCTGCAGCTGCTGCTGCAGGTAATAGACATAGGCAGAGAGTGTGAACACTTTAGAGGACAACAAGCTGTACGAGTAACTGTGTGAGCTGTGTCAGCCTTGTTGTAGAGGCAGAGCCAAAGTGATGATACCCTTTACAGTCCAATTAAGGTATGTGTTTAAGGTAGATATGTAAGGCAATGGTATCAATAACAGAGTACTAGGCAACATGCTTGGTGTGTCCTTGAGCAAGATGAGGTATATATATATATATATATATATATATATATATATATATATATATATATATATATATATATATATGTGTGTGTGTGTGAATATGTCCACCATTACAGTGAGTATGAAGGCAGTCCTTGTTACAAGCAGGGACTTCAAATGTGTATGTTAGTTGTGCAGCTATGGTAACCTACACTGTGACTCTGAAAGGATTGTGTGGTGCACTCTGCTATTAGTGACCCTCATCAGAAGTACCTGAGTTGGCATTCTCTTTGAATGCATACTACTACATGATGTGACAATTTATGCACATATATTTTTGCTATTGGGATATGTGGTGTGTTCCTACCTGCAGGCCTGTGACTTCCATCAGTGAAAACCAGTTATTTCATTTTAAATGCATTGTGTAGATAAAGAGTGCATGATTCAGTCATTAATTGCTGGCTTCACAATACTGTAAATTCATTGCTACACACCACTGGTTTTAAACCCAGGACTGTGTGTGGCAAAATGTAATGTTTGCAAGGCATTTATCAGACTGAGCTACTAAGTCACTGTTGCAGCCTGTTGCATTTGCAAGATATATGTGCACACATACAGGCTGTGACAAACATTTTCTAATCCATCAGTATGTACATGGATTTATATGGATGTATTTCTGCACCAGGGTCCCAGTTGATCATGTATTTTGCCATTAATGCCTTAGCAGGTATCTTTTTACATGTTACTGATAAAAAGGCCCATTTACCTGCTATCACAAGCCTCAATTACATCCATTATTATAGGTTCATAGGTAGGTACTAGGCTATCTGCCCGAGGGCATTTATAAGCCTAGCCAGAGTGTGTCAGCTTTCGCCGCCCCATTGATTAATTAACTGAGTTGTCTTTGGCTTTCTAGTGGCATACTATTGCGCCAGAGTTCAAGGTACACTTCTATTTTTTCCATTGCTTTTTAATCAAGTTTGCACAGTGTGGCATGATGTGCAGCTCTGCTGAAACATGCTTAATGAATAACTGGTAATACTATGTTTTGTTTAAACCACCTGTCTGAATTAAGAGTTGCATGGTCTGGCAGGTTAATGCAGTGGTCTGCAAGTACGATCATCTCAGGTTCAAAACATGGGACAGGTGTTTATTTTGTAAGTGTGTATTACAATTTTAAAAACACATATAGTAAAAATAGCTCTATTTAGCTGAGCTTAGAGAATCTGCACGAAGTGGTGCATCTTGCGTCATCGTGTTAAAAATATATAAAGAAAAGAAAAATTGGGAGATAGGAAAGTGGTGAAATGGAGTGCAAGGAGGGAGAAAAACATAGTGGAAGGCAGGTTGGCATGTTCAGGAAGGGTATAGGAAAGAACTATAGCTATCCATTTCTTGTACAGCAACAACTGTGTACTTTGACAGAATTTGTACATGACTTTGAATTCTCACCCCCAGAGAGAGAGGGGTGAGGACAACATAACTTCACTGTCAAGCCAATTGGACCAAATTACATGTGTCCAGTGGACACATGTGTGGAATGGAGAGCTATGCATGGGACAATATTTTTTTGGAGAAGGATGCCCTTTTTTTTAAGGTGAGAGTGGAATGTTGAGCAAGGGACACAGGTACACATAGAGGAGGTAAGTGAGGTTGCATTTGAAGACAGACAAGACAGACAAGACAGCAAACACGGGTGGTGTGTGACACATGAGGGGGTAAACACCTTGGATCAGGAGGGTGTTGTGGAATCTAAGTCCCATGTGCCTACACAAGGCAACATCTTGACTCACATCCCCACCCATGGGACTGTTGGCACTGCTCCGCCACTGCCCTGGAGTGGCAGTGGTGGAGGCTGGGAATTGGGGTGAGGCTACCCCACCAGATTGGCCAGCATGTCCTCAATCAGGAGCAGACAGTGGTCAAATCCATAATAGACTATCCTGTGCACCAAGACGGCGGCTCATCCTGGCTGACAGTTCCCCTCCACTGCTGTTCCCAGAGGGAGCCTGGTCCCATTACATGAGGCGGTACTACCTGACACCACTGGTAGTACAGGGGCAGCAGAGGGGACACTACTTGTCTGGGTCCCAGACATGCTGGGACCCAGTGCCATATACCTTTTGTTCCTGGGGTGGGAGAAAATGAGAGCATTATGTGAATGGCCTGGAGACAACCTTGAACAATACTATGACTTGAACAAAATACATGTTGCAGGACATTCATTTTGCATTCTAGTATTTTTTCAGTGTTATAATTGAAGGCAGTTACAGTAGAATATACATGCATGGAATACAGTCATACTGCTTATATTACAACAGCTTTATTTAGGAATCAACAATGCTGGTTAGCACTTTATTGGTATAGCTGATAAATTTCTGTGACGCCCACACACAATATCTGCCCATAGAGTTGGCTACCTCATCCATATACCTTTATTACTTGGAGTAGGGGGAACAGAGAGAATTATGTAACTGATATTGGTGTGGAGACAGCCTTGGACCATACTATGAGTAAAACAATACAGTTTGCAGGCCATTAGTTTTGCATTCTACAGCTATTACAATGTTACACTTAACTACAGCAACCTTACCATAGACATGCATTGTATACAGTTCTACTGCAATGGTTATGACAAGACAATCCTGCTATGCACCATTTTGCTTACTATTATTGGTATTGTTTATTGCAATATAGTTGTTATTCTTCATTTATTGCACTACAGCTCTAATTGTCTATTTATTGCACTACAGTTCTACTTGCCCATTTATTGCACTATGGTTTATCTTTTGTATACTTTATTGCAGTAATTGCTTTACTCTTTCTTGCTTACTGCACTAAAGTTAGCATAATAAATCCGTACTTACCACACTCATAGCACAACGGGCCAGGCACCCGGCATGAGACTCTACATTGCGAGCCCTCTCAGCTACAACTGTTGGGAGAGAAGCACAGCATTATGCAGACATTTGGCTTGCATTTTGATAAGAGTGGAAAACATACTGACATATTTGTGGAGCATTCAAAATTCTTGCTTTTTGGACCCAGGTGTCCAAGGTTCTCCTCTTTCTGCTCTTTAGATTGTCATAATGGTGGTGACACTGCTCTTCTGTGTGGGGGGATACCAAAATCACTGGTGAGTTCCCTGGAAAACTGGTTCTAGGCCTCCAGCTTACACTTCAAGCCCTGGAAACTGCCCGGCATCAGCCTGGGTTCATAGTTCTTTACCAGGAGCCCAATAAAGACCCTAAACTCCTGAACATCCCATCTCTGCACCCAAAAATGTGCACCTTCACCAGCAACACCTGCCATATCAACAGTTGATTAGACTCCAAGGAATGATGCAGAATTTCCGCCTATTGTGATTAATATAGGCTGTTTTCCTGCCCTTACACATCATTCAGCAACATTCAAAAAAGCACTGTGTTGCTTAGCAACACACAAACCAGCTAAGCAGAGCTGAGCATTGCAAAAACTCACACAACTGTGTTTTTTAGTGAAGCTTAGCACCACACAAACTGTAGTAGCCATTAGCATGTTTAAGCAGTGCTCAACACAGCACAGCAGTGCTATATTTCACAATTTTTTTTATTAAATTAAACAAAAAACAGTAAATTCAACTACAGACATGTTATGCCTGCTATGAACTCAAATCCAGGACCTACTACACATTAGGCCATAACTCTACCCATTTAGCTACTTGGATATTATGAAAATTAGTATACAGTCACATATACTAGTAAGCTAGCACAGTGCCACACTGCACAAGCACACTCAAACAGACATAGAAATAAATAATTAATTATATCTAGTTTCTGTTTTTAGAAGTCTGGCAGGTGTTAACTATACATGTATAAGCACCACACATCTCTGCTTTGCAGTGTACTGCTCTGCGCAAACAGCAATTCAGAAAAAAAAAAGAAAAAAAGCATGAATTATGATAATTAATTACATCTGGTTTCTATTTTTAGATGTGTAGCATGTGTCAGCTGTTTATATGTGAGCACAGCTTGGTATTGCTGTGCTCTGCACTATGCAAACAAACAGAGAGGGAAAAAAATTATAAAAATAAAATATTACACATTTAAAACAATTCACAGCATTTTAACAGTGGTAGGGAGCATTACAGGGAGACTCACCCATACATAACATCTGACCAGGTATCCACAACCATGGTAGCCTCTACACTTCTCCCTACACTGATTTAGTATCCCTGTTCCTATGGTCTCCCTTGGCAACGTGTCATCATTAACATGCATGGCATGCTGCCGAGGGGGAACCATGGCCATGTACACAGATACATTCCGTGTGGGCTCTATGTGGTGCCTACAAAGATTTTATTAAATCCCTGGTATATATATATATATATATATATATATATATATATATATATATATATATATATATATATGGGTCTACTTCTATTCGCTGACAGCCCATTTCACTGAAACCCATTTGGTTGACAGCTCATTTTATTGACAAACATTCTAGGTGGGGGGCTGTGCCCCACCCCAATGTGGGGCTGTGCCCCACCCCCTAACTATATATAACAACTCCACAGTCGCACAACAGTGGGGAGGGGCAAAACCCAGGTTTTTGCCTTGAATACTTTGTCAATGAAATGAGCTGTCACAAATGGTTTTCAGTGAAATGGGCTGTCAGTGAATAGAAGTAGACCCATATATATATATATATATATATATATATATATATATATATATATATATATATATATATATATATTTATATATAAATATTTAAATAAGAAGGATTCATATATAATTGTAACTGAATCACTAGAGTCCATTCAGCACATTTCTGCAAACAAGGCTGATATAGTTTAGTATATAAGTGCAGTATTTCTATCCTTAATGATTTTTATTAGTGTATATAAAGAAATTATTGATAGTAGTAACTGAAGGAAAAAATACAATTCAGTGCATTACTGCAAGTAACAGTGATATATATATATATATATATATATATATATATATATATATATATATATATCAGTATATAAGGATAGTAATTCTGTCTTTGAGATATTTTATTAGAGTATATTAAGAAATAGATTGCATTCAGCAGATTTCTGCAAGCAAGAGGTATATATGTCAGTATATAAGTGCAGTATTTCTGTCTTTAAATGATTTTAAAATGTGTAAGTATTTAAAAAGGGTGTTCTTACTGCAATACTGCAAACAATTCATATTTGGATTAAATATGATCCTTATGCTTGTATAGTAGACTGCAA